>NW_028262363.1:624599-780749 GCF_047370975.1 Nipponia nippon
TCCCCGCCCCCATGGGGGGGTGGGGGAGGGGGTGCCCCCCGTTTCTATAGGCGCCCCCCGTTTCTATAGGCGCCCCCTATAGGAGGACTGTTCCCCATCTATAGGGGTCCCAGTTATGGGGGTATCGCCCCCCCAATCTATAGGGACCCCAGTAAGGGAGGGGGGTGGGGTCCCCGCCCCCGGGGGGGGGGTGGGGGTGGGGGAGGGGGTGCCCCCTCGTTTCTATAGGCGCCCCCCTATAGGAGGACTGTTCCCCATCTATAGGGGTCCCAGTTATGGGGGTATCGCCCCCCCCCAATCCATAGGGACCCCGGTAAGGGAGGGGGGTGGGGTCCCCGCCCCCGGGGGGGGTGGGGGGTGGGGGAGGGGGTGCCCCCCCGTTTCTATAGGCGCCCCCCTATAGGAGGACTGCGCGCTGGAGAACGTCTGGCTGATGGGGGGGCTCAGCATCGTCTCCTCCGTCCCCGTCACCGCGCCCCTGGTCTGCCTGCTCTGCGCCAGCAAGGGCCTGCACGAGGTCGGGGGCTATAGGGGCTATAGGGGCTGGGGGGCTATAGGGGCTATAGGGGCTGGGGGGATGGGGGCTATAGGGGCTATGGGGGGCTATGGGGGGATGGGGGCTATAGGGGCTATGGGGGAGCTATAGGGGCTGGGGGGCTAGGGGGATGGGGGCTATAGGGGCTATGGGGGGGCTATAGGGGCTGGGGGGGCTATAGGGGCTGGGGGGCTATGGGGGGATGGGGGTTATAGGGGCTATGGGGGGGCTGTAGGGGCTGGGGGAGCTATGGGGGCTATAGGGGCTGGGGGGGATGGGGGCTATAGGGGCTATGGGGGCTATAGGGGCTGGGGGGGCTGGGGGGGATGGGGGCTATAGCGGCTATAGGGGCTGGGGGGCTATGGAGGGATGGGGGCTATAGGGGCTGGGGGGCTATAGGGGCTGGGGGCTATGGGGGCTGGGGGGCTATGGGGGGATGGGGGTTATAGGGGCTATGGGGGGGCTGTAGGGGCTGGGGGGGCTATGGGGGGATGGGGGCTATAGGGGCTGGGGGGCTAGGGGGGATGGGGGCTATGGGGGGGCTATAGGGGCTGGAGGGGCTATAGGGGCTGGGGGGCTATGGGGGGATGGGGGCTACGGGGGGCTGTAGGGGCTGGGGGGCTATAGGGGCTGGAGGGGCTATAGGGGCTGGGGGGGCTATGGGGGCTATAGGGGCTGGGGGGGCTGTAGGGGCTGGGGGGCTATGGGGGGATGGGGGCTATAGGGGCTGGGGGAGCTATAGGGGCTGGGGGGCTATGGGGGCTATGGGGGGCTATAGGGGCTGGGGGGCTATGGGGGCTATAGGGGCTATGGGGGGGCGGTAGGGGCTGGGGGGCTGTAGGGGGTATGGGAGCTATAGGGGATATGGGGGTTATGGGGGCCGGGGGGTGTGCGGACTATAAGGGCTATAGGGGGGTATAGGGGTTGTAGGGGCTATAGGGGGGTGTGGGCGGTATAGGGTCTATGGGGGCTGTAGGGGCTGAGGGGGCTATAGGGGCTATTGGGGGGTATGGGGGGTTTAGAGGCTATGGGGGCTATAGGGGCTATGGGGCGTATGGGGGCTATGGGAGCTATAGGGGCTGGGGGGGCTATGGGGGGTATGTGGGCTATAGGTGCTATAGGGCCTATGGGGGTTATGCGGGCTATGGGGGCTATAGGGGATATGGGGGCTATGGGGGCTATAGGGGCCTATGGTGGGCGGTTATAGGAGAGTATAGTGGTCCATAGAGTGTTTTAGGGCGCTATAGGGGTCTATAAGGTAATGATGGGGGGTATAGGGTTTTAGGGGGTTATAGGGGCTATGGGGTGGTTATGGGGGCTATGGGGGACTATAGGGGTGTATAGGGGGCTATGGGGTGGTTATGGGGGCTATGGGGGGCTATAGGGTGGTTATGGGGGCTATAGGGGGCTATGGGGTGGTTATGGGGGCTATAGGGAGCTATAGGGGTGTATAGGGGGCTATGGGGTGGTTATGGGGGCTATAGGGAGCTATAGGGGTGTATAGGGGGCTATGGGGTGGTTATGGGGGCTATGGGGGGCTATGGGGGGCTATAGGGTGGTTATGGGGGCTATAGGGGGCTATAGGGGTGTATAGGGGGCTATGGGATGGTTATGGGGGCTATAGGGGGCTATGGGGGGCTATAGGGTGGTTATGGGGGCTATGGGGGGCTGGGGGGGCTGGGGGGGGTGTGGGGGTGGTGGGGGAGGGGCACCTCTGGGTGTAGGGGGATGGGGGTGTGGGGGCGGTGGGGGAGGGGTGCCCCCTCCCCCCCCCCCCAGCTGGTGCTGTGCCAGGTCTGCTGGGGGTGGGGGGAGGGGCAGCTATAGGTATAGGGGGCTGTAGGGGGGATGGGGGGGGTGTGGGGGCGGTGGGGGAGGGGTGCCCCCTGACCTCCCCCTCCCCCCAGCTGGTGCTGTGCCAGGTCTGCTGGGGGGGGGAGGGGCAGCTATAGGTATAGGGGGCTGTAGGGGGGATGGGGGGTGGTGTGGGGGCGGTGGGGGAGGGGTGCCCCCCTCCCCCCCCTCCCCCCTCCCCCCAGCTGGTGCTGTGCCAGGTCTGCTGGGGGTGGGGGGAGGGGCAGCTATAGGTATAGGGGGCTGTAGGGGGGATGGGGGGGATGGGGGGGTGGTGTGGGGGCGGTGGGGGAGGGGTGCCCCCCTGACCCCCCCCTCCCCCCCCAGCTGGTGCTGTGCCAGGTCTGCTGCCAGCCCTTCCACGCCTTCTGCCTGGGGGCGGGGGAGGGGCCGGGCCCGGGCCAGGCCGAGGCCTGGTGCTGCCGGCGCTGCAAGGCCTGCCACGCCTGCGGGAGGCGGGGCCGCGCCGCCAGGGGGGGGGAGGGGCGGGGGGGAGGGGGGTCACGGGGGTGACGGGGGTGGGGGGAGGGGAGGTGATGGGGGGAGGGGGGTCATGGGGGTCATGGGGGTCATGGGGGTGACGGGGGTGGGGGAGGGGAGGTGATGGGGGGAGGGGGTCACGGGGGTGACAGGGTGGGGGAGGGGAGGTGATGGGGGGAGGGGGGTCATGGGGGTCACGGGGGTGGGGGAGGGGAGGTGATGGGGGATGGGGGTCATGGGAGTCACGGGTGGGGGAGGGGAGGTGACGGGGGGAGGGGGGTCACGGGGGTGACCGGGGTGGGGGAGAGGAGGTGATGGGGGGAGGGGGTCATGGGGGTCACGGGGGTGGGGGAGGGGAGGGGATGGGGGTCATGGGGGTCATGGGAGTCACGGGTGGGGGAGGGGAGGTGATGGGGGGAGGGGGGTCATGGGGGTGACGGGGGTGGGGGAGGGGAGGTGATGGGGGGAGGGGGGTCACGGGGGTGACGGGGTGGGGGAGGGAAGGTGATGGGGGGAGGGGGGTCATGGGGGTCATGGGAGTCACGGGTGGGGGAGGGGAGGTGATGGGGGGAGGGGGGATATGGGGGGGAGGGGAGTCATGGGGGTCATGGGAGTCACGGGTGGGGGAGGGGAGGTGATGGGGGGAGGGGGGATATGGGGGTGACGGGTGTGGGGGAGGGGAGGTGATGGGGGGAGGGGGGTCATGGGGGTACTGGGGGGTACTGGGGGTAATGGGGGCACTGGGGGGTAATGGGGATTACTGGGGGGCACTGGGGGGCACTGGGGGGTACTGGGGGCACTGGGGGGTTACTGGGGGGTAATGGGGGTTGCTGGGGGGCACTGGGGGGCACTGGGGGGTACTGGGGGTACTTGGGGGGGTTACTGGGAGGCACTGGGGGGTACTGGGGGCACTAGTGGGTAATGGGGGTTACTGGGGGGCACTGGGGGACCGTGGGGTGGTTACTGGGGGTACTTGGGGGGGTTACTGGGGATCCTAGGGTGGACACTGGGGGTTACTGGGGGGGTTACTGGGGATCCTAGGGTGGACACTGGGGGTTACTGGGGGCACTGGGGGTTACTGGGGCTTACTGGTGCCGCAGCCGCTGCTGGAGTGCTCCCGCTGCCGCCGCTGCTTCCACCCCGGCTGCCTGGGGCCCAGCGCCCCCCCCCGCGGGCCCCGGCCCCCCCACCCATGGGTGAGCACCCGCCACGGAACCCCCCTCCCCGGGACCCCCCACCCATAGGGCCCCCCCCCCAGCACCTTTGGGACCCCCTTGGGACCCCCTTGGGACCCCCCAATAGGAGCCCCTAGAAGTGGGACCCCCCAGCACCCTTGGGACCCCCAGCACCCATGGGACCCCCTAGGACCCCCCAGCACCCTTGGGACCCCCCAGCACCCATGGGACCCCCTAGGACCCCCCAGCACCCATGGGACCCCCCAGCACCCATGGGACCCCATAGGACCCCCCCCCAGCACCCTTGGGACCCCCCAGCACCCATAGGACCCCCAGCACCCATGGGACCCCCTAGGACCCCCCCAGCACCCATAGGACCCCCCAGCGCCCATGGGACCCCATAGGACCCCCCAGCACCCATTGGACCCCCCAGCACCCTTGGGACCCCCCCAGCACCCATAGGACCCCCCAGCACCCATGGGACCCCCTAGGACCCCCCCAGCACCCATAGGACCCCCCCAGCACCCATGGGACCCCCTAGGACCCCCCCCAGCACCCATAGGACCCCCCCAGCACCCTTGGGACCCCCTAGGACCCCCCCCAGCACCCTTGGGCCCCCTCCAGCACGCTTGGGACCCCCTAGGACCCCCCCAGCACCCATAGGACCCCCCAGCGCCCATGGGACCCCCTAGGACCCCCCAGCACCCATAGGACCCCCCAGCACCCATGGGACCCCATAGGGTCCCCCCAGCACCCATGGGACCCTCTAGGACCCCCCCAGCACCCTTGGGCCCCCTCCAGCACCCTTGGGACCCCCTAGGAGCCCCCCAGCACCCATGGGAACCCCCCAGCACCCATGGGACCCCCCCCCCCAGCGCCCTCGGGTGCCCCCCCAAGCTCCATCACCCCCGAAACCCCCCAAGCCCCCCCCATTCTCATCCAGGGGTGCCCCCCCCTCACCCCGAGGTGCTGGGGTGGTGGGTGGGGGGCACCCATGGGTGGGGGGCACCCTCTGACACCCCCCCCCCGCCCGCAGCTGTGCTGGGGCTGCGCGCGCTGCCGGAGCTGCGGGGCGACGCCGGGCCGGGGGGGGGGGGACCCCCAGTGGGTGCCCCAGGACGGGCTGTGCCCCCCCTGCGCCCGCCGCGGGCCCCCCCGTGAGGGTAGGGGGCTGCGGGGGCTGGGGGGGGGGGGGCTATGGGGGGGCTGGGGGGGGGGGGGCTACGGGGGCTGGGGGGGCTGGGGGGGTATGGGTGCTGGGGGGGGCTACGGGGGCTGGGGGGGGCTATGGGGGGGGTATGGGTGCTGTGGGGGGGCTACGGGGGCTGGGGGGGCTATGGGGGGTATGGGTGCTGGGGGGGGCTACGGGGGCTGGGGGGGCTGGGGGTATGGGTGCTGGGGGGGGCTACAGGGGCTGGGAGGGGGCTGGGGGGGCTATGGGTGCTGGGGGGGGGCTACGGGGGCTGGGGGGGCTGTGGGGGGCTACGGGGGCTGGGGGGGCTGGGGGGGGCTACAGGGGCTGGGGGGGGCTGGGGGGGCTACAGGGGCTGGGGGGCTGGGGGGTATGGGTGCTGGGGGGGCTATGGGGGGCTGGGGGGTATGGGTGCTGGGGGGGCTATGGGGGGCTACGGGGGCTATGGGTGCTGGGGGGGCTATGGGGGCTGGCAGGGCTATGGGTGCTGGGGGGGGCTATGGGGGGGCTATGGGTGCTGGGGGGGCTATGGGTGCTGAGGGTGCTGACCCCCCCTTTCGCAGGGAGCTGCTGCCCCGTCTGCGCCCGCGGGGCGGGGGGGGGCCCCCCCGAGGAGGAGGGGGGGCGGGAGGAAGAGGAGGAGGAGGAGGAGGAGGAGGAGGGGGAGGAGGGGGGGGAGGGGCGCCCCCCCCGCTGCCCCTGCTGCCGCCACCGCCTCCCCGCCCCCACCCAGCGCCCGGACGGTGAGGGGGGGGCACCCATGGGTGGGTATGGGGCACCTATAGGGGCTGTGGGGCACCCTACATTGCTGTGGGGCACCCATGGGTGGGTATGGGGCACCTATAGGGGCTGTGGGGCACCCTACATTGCTGTGGGGCACCCATGGGTGGGTATGGGGCACCTATAGGGGCTGTGGGGCACCCATGGGTGGGTATGGGGCACCTATAGGGGCTGGGGGCACCTATAGGGGCTGGGGGCACCCATGGGTGGGTATGGGGCACCTATAGGGGCTGTGGGGCACCCTACATTGCTGTGGGGCACCCATGGGTGGGTATGGGGCACCTATAGGAGCTATGGGGCACCCATGGGTGGCTATGGGGCACCTATAGGGGCTGGGGGCACCTATAGGGGCTAGGGGGCACCCATGGGTGGGTATGGGGCACCTATAGGGGCTGGGGGCACCTATAGGGGCTAGGGGGCACCCATGGGTGGGTATGGGGCACCTATAGGGGCTGGGGGCACCTATAGGAGCTAGGGGGCACCCATGGGTGGGTGTGGGACACCTATAGGAGCTATGGGGCACCCATGGGTGGGTATGGGGCACCTATAGGGGCTATGGGGCACCCGTGGGGCGCCGTGGGGTGCTGACGGGTGCCCCCCCCCCCCCCCCCCCCCCCGAGGGGAGCTGGGTGCCGCCGGGGGAGGGGTCCGGGGGGTCCCTGCAGGGGGCCCTGCGCCGGGTGCTGGGGGGGCTCCTGCGCTCCCCCCACGGCCCCGCCCTGCTGCGCTGCCCCCAGGTACCGGGGGCACCCATGGGTGGGGGGGGTCCCGGGGGGGGGGGCACCTATGGGTGGGGGTGCCATGGGTCTGGGGGGGTCCCATGGGTCTGGGGGGATCCCAGGGGTGGGGGTCGTATGGGTGAGTGGGGAGTGTCCCGGGGGGGGCACCCATGGGTGGGGGGGGTCCCATGGGTGGGGGTCCCCTGGGGGGGTCTTATGGGTCTGGGGGGTCCTGGGGGTTTGATGGGGGTCCCATGGGTGGGGGTCCCATGGTTTTGGGGGTCTCGGGGGGGCACCCATGGGTGGGGGGTTCCCATGGGGTTGGGGGGGGTCCCGGGGGGGTCACCCATGGGTGGGGGGATCCTATGGGTGGGGGTCCCATGGGTCGGGGGGGGGAGCCCACTGGGGGGGTCCCATGGATTTGGGGGTCCCGGGGGGGCACCCATGGGTGGGGGGGTGGGGGGTGTCCCATGGGGGTGGGGCACCCCGGGGTCGGCGGGGGTGCTGACCCCCCTCCCCCCCTGGGGCCCCCCGGGGGGGGGGGTGAAGGCCCCCCCAGGCCCCGGCGCCCGGGGCGCCGTCGGGGCGCTGCGGGAGGGGGGCCGCTACGGCTCCGTGGTGAGGGGGGGTCCCAAGGCTGCTGGGGGGGGGGTCCCAGGGGGTCCCATGGGTGCTGGGGGGGTCCCAAGGGTGCTGGGGGGGTCCTGTGGCTGCTGGGGGTCCCAGGGGGTCCCATGGGTGCTGGGGGGTCCCATGGGTGCTGGGGGAGGTCCTGTGGCTGCTGGGGGGGGTCCCAGGGGGTCCCATGGGTGCAGGGGGGTCCTAGGGGTCCCAAGGGTGCTGGGGGGTCCCAAGGGTGCTGGGGGGGGTCCCAGGGGGTCCCATGGGTGCTGGGGGAGGTCCTGTGGCTGCTGGGGGAGGTCCTGTGGCTGCTGGGGGGGGTCCCAGGGGGTCCCATGGGTGCAGGGGGGTCCTAGGGGGTCCCAAGGGTGCTGGGGGGTCCCAAGGGTGCTGGGGGGTCCTAGGGGGTCCCATGGGTGCTGGGGGGGCTAGGGGGTCCTATGGGTGCTGGGGGGTCCCATGGGTGCCTGGGGGGTCCTGTGGGTGTTGGGGGGGGTCCCAGGGGGTCCCAAGGGTGCTGGGGGGGTCCTGTGGCTGCTGGGGGGGTCCCAGGGGGTCCCATGGGTGCAGGGGGGTCCTAGGGGGTCCCATGGGTGCTGGGGGAGTCCCATGGGTGCCGGGGGGGTCCCGGGGGGGGTGGGGTCCCGTGGGTGCCGTGGGGGGGGGTCCCGGGGGGGGTCCCGTGTGTGCCGGGGGGGGGGTCCCGGGTGGGGGCGGGGGTCCCGTGGGTGCCGGGGGGTCCCGGGGGGGGCGGGGGGGGGTCCCGGGTGGGGGCGTGGGTCCCGTGGGTGCCGGGGGGGGGGTGCCGGGGGGGGGTCCCGGGGGGGGTGGGGTCCCGTGGGTGCCGGGGGTCCCGGGGGGCGGGGGTCCCACGCGTGGGCTGCAGCAGGGCTTCAGCGAGGACGTGGTGGGGGTGCTGCTGCGGGGGGGGGCGGGGGGACCCCCCCACCCCGACGACGGCGCCCGGGAGCTCTTCATCCAGGTACGGGGGGGGGGCACCCATGGGTGGGGGGGTCCTTGTGGGGGGGCTTCTATGGGGGGGTATCTATAGGGGGGCACCCATGGGTGGGGGGAGATGGCTTGGGGGGGCACCCATGGGGGGGGGGGTCCATGGGGGGTAATCTATAGGGGGGTACCCATGGGTGGGGGGAGATGGCTTGGGGGGGCACCCATGGGGGGGGGGGTCCATGGGGGGGTAATCTATAGGGGGCACCCATGGGTGGGGGGGTCCATGGGGGGGTAATCTATAGGGGGTACCCATGGGTGGGGGGAGATGGCTTGGGGGGGGCACCCATGGGTGGGGGGGTCTTTATGGGGGGGCTTCTATGGGGGGAGCCCTATGGGGGGGGTATCTATAGGGGGCACCCATGGGTGGGGGGTTTCTATGGGGGGGGCACCCATGGCTGGGGGGGAACCCATGGGGGGTTTCTATAGGGAGGAAGCCTTAGTGGGGGGTATCTATAGGGGGGTGCCCATGGGGGGGTGGGGGGCACCCATGGGGGGGGGGGGGGTGACGGAGCACCCATGGGTGCCCCCCCCCCCCAGCTGATGGTGGGCGCCTTCCCCTGGTTCGACATCCGCGACCCCAAGCGCTGGCGGCCCCCCGGGGGTGGGGGTCCCCCCAAGTGAGTGGGGGGTCCCCAAATGGGGGGGGGGGTGGGGTGCAGGGGGGTCCCCCCAAGTGAGTGGGGGGTCCCCAAATGGGGGGGGGGGGTGCGGGGGGGGGTAGGGGGGTCCCCCCAAGTGAGTGGGGGGTCCCCAAATGGGGGGGGGGTCCCGGGGGGGGGGTGGGGGTGGAGGGGGGTCCCCCCAAGTGAGTGGGGGGTGGGGGGGGGGGTTGGGGTGCCGGGGGGGTCCCAAGGGTGCTTGGGGGCCCCAGTTGGGTTTTGGGGTGCGGGGGGGTTTAGGGGGGTCCTGGGTTGGTTTTGGGGTGCGGGGGGGGGGGGGGGGTGCCAGGGGGGTCTGGGGCTGCCGGGGGTCCCGGGGGGGGGGTGGGGTGCCGGGGGGTTTCGGGGTGCTGACCCCCCCCCCCCCCCCAGCGGGCTGCTGCCCCACGCCGTCCTGCCCCCCTCGGCCGACCACACCTACGCCCAGTGGCGCCAGGAGCCCCCCCCGCCCCCCGGTGAGCCCCAAGGGGGGGGGCACCCATGGGGGGGGGGGGCACCCATGGGGGGGGGGCACCCATGGGGGGGGGGGGGCACCCCAGGTTGCTATGGGGCGCCCTATATAGCACCCCTGGGTGGGCTATGGGGCGCCCTAGATTGGTATGGGGCAGCCATGGGGGGGCTATGGGGGGTCCTGGATGGCTATGGGGCACCCATGGGTGGCTATGGGGCGCCCTATGTGGCTATGGGGCACCCATGGGTGGCTATGGGGCACCTATAGGGGCTATGAGGCACCCTATGTGGCTATGGGGCACCCATGGGTGGCTATGGGGCACCTATAGGGGCTATGAGGCACCCTATGTGGCTGTGGGGCACCCATGGGTGGCTATGGGGCATCTATAGGGGCTATGAGGCACCCTATGTGGCTATGGGGCACCCATGGGTGGCTATGGGGCACCCTATGTGGCTATGGGGCACCCATGGGTGGGTATGGGGCACCTATAGGGGCTATGAGGCACCCTATGTGGCTATGGGGCACCCATGGGTGGCTATGGGGCACCTATAGGGGCTATGAGGCACCCTATGTGGCTATGGGGCACCCTATGGGGCTATGGGGCGCCCTATGTGGCTATGGGGCACCCATGGGTGGGTATGGGGCACCTATAGGGGCTATGGGGCGCCCTATGTGGCTATGGGGCACCCATGGGTGGCTATGGGGCACCCATGGGGGCTATGGGGCACCCCGCATCCTTGGCTCTCTGGGGGGGGGGGGGGGGCCCCGGGGGGCCCCCCCGGGGGGGGGGGGGGGGGGGTGGGGGTGCCCCCCCTCCCCCCCCTCGCTGACCCCTCCCCCCTCCCCCCCCCCAGGGTGCGAGGGGGCGGAGCCGGCGGTGCCGAAGGCGGCGGGGGGGGGCGGGGCGGACGAGCGGCAGTGCGCCCTGTGCCTGCAGTGCGGGGACGCCCCCTCCCAGGTACGGGGGGGGGGGGGGGGGCTTGGGGGGGGGAGGGGCGGGGGTCCCGGACCCCCGGGTCCATGGGGGGGGGGGGGTCCCAGGGGTGGGTCCTGAGCCCTTGGGGGGGTCCTGGGGTGGGGGTCCGTGGGTGGGTGGGGGTCCCTGGGTGGGTGCTGACGGGGGTCCCAGGATGGGCGCCGATGGGGGTGCATGGGTGGGTGGGGGTGGGTGGGTGCCGCCGGGGGGGTCCGTGGGTGCGGATGGGGGGTCCGTGGGTGGGTGGGTGCTGACGGGGGTCCGTGGGTGCCGACGGGGGGTCTGTGGGTGCGGACGGGGGTCTCAGGGTGGGTGGGTGCGGACGGGGGGTCCGTGGGTGCGGATGGGGGGGTCCGTGGGTGGGTGGGTGCTGACGGGGGGGTCTCAGGGTGGGTGGGTGGGTGCCGGGGGAGTCCGTGGGTGCCGCTGGGGGGTCCGTGGGTGCCGATGGGGGGGTCCGTGGGTGGGTGGGTGCCGCCGGGGGGTCCGTGGGTGCCGCCGGGGGGGTCAGTGGGTGGGTGGGTGCCGCCGGGGGGTCCGTGGGTGCCGGATGGGGGGTCCGTGGGTGGGTGGGTGCTGACGGGGGGTCTCAGGGTGGGTGGGTGCCGCCGGGGAGTCCGTGGGTGCCGCCGGGGGGTCCGTGGGTGGGTGGGTGGTGACGGGGGGTCTCAGGGTGGGTGGGTGCTGCCGGGGGAGTCCGTGGGTGCCGCTGGGGGGGTCCGTGGGTGGGTGGGTGCCGCCGGGGGGTCCGTGGGTGCGGACGGGGGGTCCGTGGGTGGGTGGGTGCCGCCGGGGGAGTCCGTGGGTGCCGATGGGGGGGTCCGTGGGTGGGTGGGTGCCGCCGGGGGCGTCCGTGGGGGCCGCCGGGGGGGTCCGTGGGTGGGTGGGTGCTGCCGGGGAGTCCGTGGGTGCCGCCGGGGGGTCCGTGGGTGGGTGGGTGCTGCCGGGGGGTCCGTGGGTGCCGCCGGGGGAGTCCGTGGGTGCCGCCGGGGGGGTCCGTGGGTGGGTGGGTGCTGCCGGGGGGTCCGTGGGTGCCGCCGGGGGGTCCGTGGGTGCCGCCGGGGGGGTCCGTGGGTGGGTGGGTGCCGCCGGGGGGGTCCGTGGGTGCCGATGGGGGGGTCCGTGGGTGGGTGGGTGCTGACGGGGGTCCGGCAGGAGGCGGGGCGCCTGCTGTACATCGGGCAGAACGAGTGGACCCACGTCAACTGCGCCCTGTGGTCGGCCGAGGTCTTCGAGGAGGGGGACGGCGCCCTGCGCAACGTCCACGCCGCCGTCGCCCGCGGCCGCCAGATGGTCAGCGGGGGGGGGGCGGGGGGGTGCTAACGAGGGGCTATGGGGTGCTGGGGGGGGGCTAGGGGTGGTTGGGGGGGCTATGGGGTGCTATCGAGGGGCTATGGGTGCTAACGAGGGGCTATGGGGGGGCTATGGGTGCTCATGGGGGCTGGGGGGGCTAGGGGTGGTCGGGGGGGCTAGGGGGTGCTAACGAGGGGCTATGGGTGCTAACGAGGGGCTATGGGGTGCCTATGGGTGCTCACGGGGGCCTATGGGGGCTGGGGGGGCTAGGGGTGGTCGGGGGGGCTAGGGGGTGCTAACGAGGGGCTATGGGGGCTGGGGGGGCTAGGGGTGGGCGGGGGGGCTATGGGGTGCTATCGAGGGGCTATGGGTGCTAACGAGGGGCTATGGGGGGGCTATGGGTGCTCATGGGGGCTGGGGGGGCTAGGGGTGGTCGGGGGGGCTAGGGGGTGCTAACGAGGGGCTATGGGTGCTAACAAGGGGCTATGGGGGCTGGGGGGGCTAGGGGGTGCTAACGAGGGGCTATGGGTGCTAACGAGGGGCTATGGGGTGCCTATGGGTGCTCATGGGGGGCTATGGGGGCTGGGGGGGCTATGGGTGCTAACGAGGGGCTATGGGGTGCCTATGGGTGCTCACGGGGGGCTATGGGGGCTGGGGGTGGGCTAGGGGTGGGCGGGGGGGCTAGGGGGTGCTAACGAGGGGCTATGGGTGCTAACGAGGGGCTATGGGGGGGCTATGGGTGCTCATGGGGGCCTATGGGGGCTGGGGGGGGCTAGGGAGTGCTAACGAGGGGCTATGGGGTGCCTATGGGTGCTCACGGGGGGCTATGGGGGCTGGGGGGGCTAGGGGTGCTAACGAGGGGCTATAGGGTGCCTATAGGTGCTAACAGGGGGCTATGGGGTCACCTGGGGGGCACCCATGGGTGCTGGGGGTGCAGCTATGGGTGCTGGGGGGTCTGGGGGTGCAGCTCTGGGTGCTGAGGGGCACCCATGGGTGCTGGGGGTGCAGCTCTGGGTGCCATTGTGGGTCTGGGGGTGCAGTTATGGGTGCTGGGGGGGGGTCTGGGGGTGCAGCTCTGGGTGCTGAGGGGCACCCATGGGTGCTGGGGGTGCAGTTATGGCTATTAAGGGCCACCCATGGGTGCTGGGGGGGGGACAGGGGGTGCAGCTCTGGGTGCTGAGGGGCCCCCATGGGTGCTGGGGGTGCAGTTATGGCTATTAAGGGCCCCCCGTGGGTGCGGGGGGGGGGTCTGGGGGTGCAGCTCTGGGTGCTGGGGGTGCACGTATGGGCATTAAGGGCCACCCATGGGTGCTGGGGGGGTCTGGGGGTGCAGCTAGGGGTGCTGAAGGGCACCCATGGGTGCTGGGGGGGGTCTGGGGGTGCAGCTGTGGGTGCAGAGGGGCACCCATGGGTGCTGGGGGTGCAGCTAGGGGTGCAGAGGGGCAGCCCTGGGTGCTGGGGGGTCTGGGAGTGCAGCTATGGGTGCCGCTGGGCACCCCTGGGTGCTGGGGGGGGGGGGGGCGGGGGGTGGCGGCACCCCCGGGTGCCCCCCTCCCCGACCGGGTGCCCCCTCCCCCAGCGCTGCGAGCACTGCGGGCGCCCCGGGGCGACGGTGGGGTGCTGCCTGGCCGCCTGCCTGGCCAACTACCACTTCATGTGCGCCCGCCGCCGGCGCGCCGCCTTCCAGCGCGACAAGAAGGTCTTCTGCCAGCGCCACACCCGCCTGCTGGACGGCACCGTGAGCACCCATGGGTGCTGGGGGGGGGGGCTGGGGGGCTGGGGGGGGGATATGGGGGCTAATGGGGGGCGAGGGGGTGGCTATGGGGGCTAATGGGGGGCGAGGGGGGCTAATGGGGGGTATCTGTGGGTGCTAAGGGGCACCCATGGGTGCTGGGGTGCAGGTATGGGTGCTGGGGGGCACCTATGGGTGCCGGGGGGGGCTATGGGGGCTGGGGGGGATATGGGGGCTAATGGGGGGCGAGGGGGTGGCTATGGGGGCTAATGGGGGGCGAGGGGGTCGCTTGGGGGGTATCTGTGGGTGCTGGGGGGCACCCATGGGTGCTGGGGGTGCAGCTATGGGTGCTAGGGGGCACCTATGGGTGCCGGGGGGGCTATGGGGGCTGGGGAGGGATATGGGGGCTAATGGGGGGCGAGGGGGTGGCTATGGGGGCTAATGGGGGGCGAGGGGGTCGCTTGGGGGGTATCTGTGGGTGCTGGGGGGCACCCATGGGTGCTGGGGGTGCAGCTATGGGTGCTAGGGGGCACCTATGGGTGCCGGGGGGGGCTATGGGGGCTGGGGAGGGATATGGGGGCTAATGGGGGGCGAGGGGGTGGCTATGGGGGCTAATGGGGGCGAGGGGGTCGCTTGGGGGGTATCTGTGGGTGCTGGGGGGCACCCATGGGTGCTGGGGGTGCAGCTATGGGTGCTGGGGGGCACCCATGGGTGCCGGGGGGGGGGCTATGGGGGCTGGGGGGGAGATATGGGGGCTAATGGGGGGCGAGGGGGTGGCTATGGGGGCTAATGGGGGGCTATGGGGTCGCTTGGGGGGTATTTGTGGGTGCTAGGGGGCACCTATGGGTGCTGGGGGTGCAGGTATGGGTGCTGGGGGGGGGCTATGGGGGCTGGGAGGGGAGATATGGGGGCTAATGGGGGGCGAGGGGGTGGCTATGGGGGCTAATGGGGGGCTATGGGGTCGCTTGGGGGGTATCTGTGGGTGCTGGGGGGCACCCATGGGTGCTGGGGGTGCAGGTATGGGTGCTGGGGGGGCTATGGGGGCTGGGGGGGAGATCTGGGGGCTAATGGGGGCGAGGGGGTGGCTATGGGGGCTAATGGGAGGCTATGGGGTCGCTTGGGGGGTATCTGTGGGTGCTGGGGGGCACCCATGGGTGCTGGGGGTGCAGGTATGGGTGCTGGGGGGGCTATGGGGGCTGGGGGGAGATATGGGGGCTAATGGGGGGCGAGGGGGTGGCTATGGGGGCTAATGGGGGGCGAGGGGGTCGCTTGGGGGGTATCTGTGGGTGCTGGGGGGCACCCATGGGTGCTGGGGGTGCAGCTATGGGTGCTAGGGGGCACCTATGGGTGCCGGGGGGGCTATGGGGGCTGGGGAGGGATATGGGGGCTAATGGGGGGCGAGGGGGTGGCTATGGGGGCTAATGGGGGGCGAGGGGGTCGCTTGGGGGGTATCTGTGGGTGCTGGGGGGCACCCATGGGTGCTGGGGGTGCAGCTATGGGTGCTGGGGGGCACCCATGGGTGCCGGGGGGGGGGCTATGGGGGCTGGGGGGAGATATGGGGGCTAATGGGGGGCGAGGGGGTGGCTATGGGGGCTAATGGGGGGCTATGGGGTCGCTTGGGGGGTATTTGTGGGTGCTAGGGGGCACCTATGGGTGCTGGGGGTGCAGGTATGGGTGCTGGGGGGGCTATGGGGGCTGGGAGGGGAGATATGGGGGCTAATGGGGGGCGAGGGGGTGGCTATGGGGGCTAATGGGGGGCTATGGGGTCGCTTGGGGGGTATCTGTGGGTGCTGGGGGCACCCATGGGTGCTGGGGGTGCAGGTATGGGTGCTGGGGGGGCTATGGGGGCTGGGGGGAGATATGGGGGCTAATGGGGGGCGAGGGGGTGGCTATGGGGGCTAATGGGGGGCTATGGGGTCGCTTGGGGGGTATTTGTGGGTGCTGGGGGGCACCCATGGGTGCTGGGGGTGCAGGTATGGGTGCTGGGGGGGGCTATGGGGGCTGGGAGGGGAGATATGGGGGCTAATGGGGGGCGAGGGGGTGGCTATGGGGGCTAATGGGGGGCTATGGGGTCGCTTGGGGGGTATTTGTGGGTGCTGGGGGGCACCCATGGGTGCTGGGGGTGCAGGTATGGGTGCTAGGGGGCACCCATGGGTGCTAAAGGAGGGCCTGGGGGTGCAGTTACGGGTGCTGGGGGGTGGCTATGGGGGCTAATGGGGGGCTATGGGGTCGCTTGGGGGGTATCTATGGGTGCAGGGGGGCACCCATGGGTGCTGGGGGTGCAGCTATGGGTGCTAGGGGGCACCCATGGGTGCTGGTGGGGGGGTGTCGGGGTGCTGTGGGGGTCCATGGGGGGGGGGGGGATGTGGGGGGGTTGGGGGGCGGTGGGGAGTTGGGGGTGAGGGTCGGGGTGGTGGGCGCCCACGGGTGGGGGTCAGGGTGCTGAGCACCCATGGGTGCCGCGCAGGAGCTGGTGCGGGACGAGGGGTTCATGGGGGGACGTGGGGGTGCTGGGGGGGGGGGGGGGCGGGGTCTCCGGGGGGTTTTGGGGGTCCCGGGGGGGGGTCCCGGCGGGGGGGTCCCGGGGGTCCGTGGGCGAGGGGGAGCACCCATGGGTGCCGCGCAGGAGCTGGTGCGGGACGAGGGCTTCGCGGTGCTGCGCCGGGTGTTCGTGGATTTCGGGGGGCTCAGCCTCAAGCGCAAATTCCTGGGGGGGCTGGAGCCCGAGGCCGTCAACATGATGATCGGTGAGGGGGGGCACCCATGGGTGGGGGGGGGGGCACCCATGGGGGGGGGCACCCATAGGGGGCTGGGGGGCACCCAGGGGAGGTTTGGGGGGTTTGGGGGCACCCAGGGGGGTTTGAGGGGGCTCTGGGGGGCACCCATCGGGGGGGGCACCCATGGGGGGGCACCCATGGGGGGGGGGCACCCATGGGGGGCTGGGGGGGGGCACCCAGGGGAGGTTTGGGGGGTTTGGGGGCACCCAGGGGGGTTTGAGGGGGCTCGGGGGGGCGGGGGGCACCCATGGGGGGGGGGCACCCATGGGGGCTGGGGGGGCACCCTGGGGACGTTTGGGGGGGTTTGGGGGCACCCAGGGGGTTTGAGGGGGCTCTGGGGGGGCGGGGGGCACCCATGGGGGGCTGGGGGGGGCACCCTGGGGACGTTTGGGGGGGTTTGGGGGCACCCAGGGGGTTTGAGGGGGCTCTGGGGGGCACCCATGGGGGGGGGCACCCATGGGGGGGCACCCATGGGGGCTGGGGGGGCACCCAGGGGACGTTTGGGGGGGGTTTGGGGGCACCCAGGGGGTTTGAGGGGGCTCTGGGGGGCACCCATGGGGGGGGGCACCCATGGGGGGGCACCCATGGGGGGGGGGGCACCCATGGGGGGGGGGGGCACCCATGGGGGGCTGGGGGAGGTTGGGGGCACCCAGGGGTGGCTTGGGGGGTTG
This sequence comes from Nipponia nippon, assembly GCF_047370975.1. NCBI lineage: Eukaryota > Metazoa > Chordata > Aves > Pelecaniformes > Threskiornithidae > Nipponia > Nipponia nippon. The sequence continues at coordinate 641,523 of NW_028262363.1, forward strand.
GTGGGGGGTCCCGGCAGTACCCATGGGTGGGGGGTGGGGGGGTCCCGGCAGCACCCATAGGTTGGGGGGTCCCGGCAGCACCCATGGGTGGGGGGGGGGTGGGGGGGTCCCGGCAGCATCCACGGGTGGGGGGTCCCGTCAGTACCCATAGGTGGGGGGGTCCCAGCAGCACCCATGGGTGGGGGGGGGCAGGGGGGTGGGGGGGTCCCGGCAGCACCCATGGGTGGGGGGGGGGGGGCAGAGGGGGTGGGGGGGGTCCCGGCAGCACCCATGGGTGGGGGGCGCTGACGGGGGTCTCGCCGCAGGCTCCATCCGCATCGACAGCCTGGGGGCCCTGACCGAGCTGTCGGAGTGCGACGGGCGGCTCTTCCCAGTCGGCTACCAGTGAGCACTGGGAGGGACTGGGAGGGACTGGGAGGGAGCGGGGGGGCCCTGGGAGGGACCGGGGGAGCACTGGGAGGGAGCAGGGGAGCACTGGGATGGACTGGGAGGCACTGGGAGAGACTGGGAGGGAGCAGGAGGGAGCAGGGGAGCACTGGGAGGGACTGGGAGGCACTGGGAGGGACTGGGAGGGAGCAGGAGGGAGCAGGGGAGCACTGGGATGGACTGGGAGGCAGTGGGAGGGACTGGGAGGGAGCAGGAGGGAGCAGGGGAGCACTGGGAGGGACTGGGAGGCAGTGGGAGGGAGCGGGGGGGGCCCTGGGAGGGACCGGGGGAGCACTGGGAGGGAGCAGGGGAGCACTGGGATGGACTGGGAGGCACTGGGAGGGACTGGGAGGGAGCAGGAGGGAGCAGGGGAGCACTGGGAGGGACTGGGAGGGACTGGGAGGGACTGGGAGGGAGCGGGGGGGGCCCTGGGAGGCACCGGGGGAGCACTGGGAGGGAGCAGGGGAGCACTGGGATGGACTGGGAGGCACTGGGAGGGACTGGGAGGGAGCAGGAGGGAGCAGGGGAGCACTGGGAGGGACTGGGAGGCACTGGGAGGGACTGGGAGGGAGCAGGAGGGAGCAGGGGAGCACTGGGATGGACTGGGAGGCAGTGGGAGGGACTGGGAGGGAGCAGGAGGGAGCAGGGGAGCACTGGGAGGGACTGGGAGGCAGTGGGAGGGAGCGGGGGGGGCCCTGGGAGGGACCGGGGGAGCACTGGGAGGGAGCAGGGGAGCACTGGGATGGACTGGGAGGGACTGGGAGAGACTGGGAGGGAGCAGGAGGGAGCAGGGGAGCACTGGGAGGGACTGGGAGGCACTGGGAGGGAGCAGGAGGGAGCGGGGTAGCACTGGGAGGGACTGGGAGGGAGCGGGGTAGCACTGGGAGGCAGTGGGAGGGAGCGGGGGGGGGCCCTGGGAGGGACTGGGGGAGCACTGGGAGAGACTGGGAGGGACTGGGAGGGAGCGGGGGGGCCCTGGGAGGGACCGGGGGAGCACTGGGAGGGAGCAGGGGAGCACTGGGATGGACTGGGAGGCAGTGGGAGGGACTGGGGGAGCACTGGGAGGCACTGGGGGGGCATGCAGGGGGGATTTAGGGGGTGCTGGTCCATACTGGGCGGCACTGGTCCATACTGGGAGGAAGTGGGCTGTACTGGGAGGGATACAGGGGGCATTTTGGGAGGCCTTGGAGTTACTGGGCAGCACTGGGGCGTACTGGGGGGCCCTGGGGAAGGACGCAGGGGGGATTGGGGGGTCTGTGGGCCATACTGGGTGCCACTGGTCCATACTGGGAGGCACTCAGGGATACAGGGAGGGTTTTGGGAGGCTTTGGGAGTTACTGGGCGGCACTGGGGCGTACTGGGGGGGCCCTGGGGAAGGACGCAGGGGGGATTGGGGGGTCTGTGGGCCATAGTGGGCGGCAGTGGTCCATACTGGGAGGAAGTGGGCTGTACTGGGAGGGATACAGGGGGCATTTTGGGAGGCCTTGGAGTTACTGGGCGGCACTGGGGCGTACTGGGGGGCCCTGGGGAAGGACGCAGGGGGGATTGGGGGGTCTGTGGGCCATACTGGGTGCCACTGGTCCATACTGGGAGGCACTCAGGGATACAGGGAGGGTTTTGGGAGGCTTTGGGAGTTACTGGGCGGCACTGGGGCGTACTGGGGGGCCCTGGGGAAGGACGCAGGGGGGATTGGGGGGTCTGTGGGCCATACTGGGCGGCACTGGTCCATACTGGGAGGAAGTGGGCTGTACTGGGAGGGATACAGGGGGCATTTTGGGAGGCCTTGGAGTTACTGGGGCGTACTGGGGGGCCCTGGGGAAGGACGCAGGGGGGATTGGGGGGTCTGTGGGCCATACTGGGTGCCACTGGTCCATACTGGGAGGCACTCAGGGATACAGGGAGGGTTTTGGGAGGCTTTGGGAGTTACTGGGCGGCACTGGGGCGTACTGGGGGGCCCTGGGGAAGGACGCAGGGGGGATTGGGGGGTCTGTGGGCCATACTGGGTGCCACTGGTCCATACTGGGAGGCACTCAGGGATACAGGGAGGGTTTTGGGAGGCTTTGGGAGTTACTGGGCGGCACTGGGGCGTACTGGGGGGCCCTGGGGAAGGACGCAGGGGGGATTGGGGGTTCTGCGGGCCATACTGGGTGCCACTGGTCCATACTGGGAGGCACTCAGGGATACAGGGAGGGTTTTGGGAGGCTTTGGGAGTTACTGGGCGGCACTGGGGCGTACTGGGGGGGCCCTGGGGAAGGACACAGGGGGGATTGGGGGGTCTGTGGGCCATAGTGGGTGGCACTGGTCCATACTGGGAGGAAGTGGGCTGTACTGGGAGGGATACAGGGGGCATTTTGGGAGGCCTTGGAGTTACTGGGGCATACTGGGGCGTACTGGGGGGGCCCTGGGGAAGGACGCAGGGGGGATTGGGGGGTCTGTGGGCCATACTGGGTGCCACTGGTCCATACTGGGAGGCACTCAGGGATACAGGGAGGGTTTTGGGAGGCCTTGGAGTTACTGGGCGGCACTGGGGCGTACTGGGGGGGCCCTGGGGAAGGACACAGGGGGGATTGGGGGGTCTGTGGGCCATACTGGGTGCCACTGGTCCATACTGGGAGGAAGTGGGCTGTACTGGGAGGGATACAGGGGGCATTTTGGGAGGCCTTGGAGTTACTGGGGCATACTGGGGCGTACTGGGGGGGCCCTGGGGAAGGACGCAGGGGGGATTGGGGGGTCTGTGGGCCATAGTGGGTGCCACTGGTCCATACTGGGAGGCACTCAGGGATACAGGGAGGGTTTTGGGAGGCTTTGGGAGTTACTGGGCGGCACTGGGGCGTACTGGGGGGGCCCTGGGGAAGGACGCAGGGGGATTGGGGGGTCTGTGGGCCAGGGTGGGCGGCAGTGGTCCATACTGGGAGGAAGTGGGCTGTACTGGGAGGGATACAGGGGGCATTTTGGGAGGCCTTGGAGTTACTGGGCGGCACTGGGGCGTACTGGGGGGCCCTGGGGAAGGACGCAGGGGGGATTGGGGGGTCTGTGGGCCATACTGGGTGCCACTGGTCCATACTGGGAGGCACTCAGGGATACAGGGAGGGTTTTGGGAGGCTTTGGGAGTTACTGGGCGGCACTGGGGCGTACTGGGGGGGCCCTGGGGAAGGACGCAGGGGGGATTGGGGGTTCTGCGGGCCATACTGGGCGGCACTGGTCCATACTGGTGGGCGCAGGTGCTGGCGGCTGTACTGGAGCACCCGGGACGCCCGCCGGCGCTGCTGGTATCGCTGCCGGATCCTGGAGCATCACCCGGGCCCCGGCCCCGAGGGGGGGCCCCCCCCCGGGCACCCCGAGGAGAACCGCACCATCGCCCACGGAACCCCCGGTACCGACCCCCCCCCACCCCTGGGTGCCCCCCCCCCAAACTCCTGGGTGCCCCCCAAATTCATGGGTGCCCCCCCAGACACCTGGGTGCCCCCAAATTCCTGGGTGCCCCCCTTGGACACCTGGGACCCCCCAAATTCATGGGTGCCCCCCCAGACACCTGGGTGCCCCCCAAACTCCTGGGACCCCCCAAATTCCTGGGTGCCCCCCCCCAAACTCCTGGGACCCCCCAAATTCCTGGGTGCCCCCCCAGACACCTGGGTGCCCCCCCAAACTCCTGGGTGCCCCCCTTGGACACCTGGTACCCCCCAAATTCCTGGGTGCCCCCCCCCAAACTCCTGGGACCCCCCAAATTCCTGGGTGCCCCCCCAGACACCTGGGTGCCCCCCAAACTCCTGGGTGCCCCCCCTTGGACACCTGGGACCCCCCAAATTCATGGGTGCCCCCCCAAACTCCTGGGACCCCCCAAATTCCTGGGTGCCCCCCCCAGACACCTGGGTGCCCCCCCAAATTCCTGGGTGCCCCCCAAACTCCTGGGACCCCCCAAATTCATGGGTGCCCCCCTTGGACACCTGGGACCCCCCAAATTCCTGGGTGCCCCCCCAGACACCTGGGTGCCCCCCCAAACTCCTGGGTGCCCCCCCTTGGACACCTGGGACCCCCCAAATTCATGGGTGCCCCCCCCAAACTCCTGGGACCCCCCAAATTCCTGGGTGCCCCCCAGACACCTGGGTGCCCCCCAAATTCCTGGGTGCCCCCCCAAACTCCTGGGACCCCCCAAATTCATGGGTGCCCCCCCTTGGACACCTGGGACCCCCCAAATTCCTGGGTGCCCCCCAAACTCCTGGGACCCCCCAAATTCCTGGGTGCCCCCAGACACCTGGGTGCCCCCCAAACTCCTGGGTGCCCCCCCTTGGACACCTGGGACCCCCCAAATTCATGGGTGCCCCCCCAAACTCCTGGGTGCCCCCCAAATTCCTGGGTGCCCCCCAGACACCTGGGTGCCCCCCAAACTCCTGGGTGCCCCCCTTGGACACCTGGGACCCCCCAAATTCATGGGTGCCCCCCCAGACACCTGCGTGCCCCCCCCCAAACTCCTGGGACCCCCCAAATTCCTGGGTGCCCCCCAGACTCCTGGGTGCCCCCAAACTCCTGGGTGCCCCCCAAATTCCTGGGTGCCCCCCAGGCTCCTGGGTGCCCCCCCCCCCCCAGGCTCCTGGGTGCCCCCCCCCCAAATTCCTGGGTGCCCCCCAGGCTCCTGGGTGCCCCCCAAATTCATGGGTGCCCCCCCCCCCCCTGATCCCTGGGTCCCTTTTTGGGGGGGTCCCCGACCCCTGGGTCCCCTTTGGGGGGGGGGCACCCCCGGCCGCTGGGGTCCTGGGTGCCCCCTGACCCCCCCCCCCCCGTGTCCCCCCTCCCCAGGCGCCAGCCCAGGGCCCCCCCCCAGCCCGGGCGGGGGTCCCCCCGAGGGTCCCCGGGGTCCCCCCAGCACCCGCCCGCGGGGCCCCGCGGGTACTCGCCCACCCGCCGGCCCCCCCCCGGCAGCTCCTCCCGGCCCCTCCCCTCCCCCGGTGAGTGACAGGGGGGGGGTGGGGGGGACACTGGGGACGTGGGGGGGGACAGAGGGGACATTGGGGGTCCTGGGGGACACTGGGGACATGGGGGGGTCATTGGGGACAGGGGGGATGGGGGGACATCGGGGACAGGGGGGACATTGGGGACAGTGGGGACATCGGGGACATTGGGGATGGGGGGGACATTGGGGACGTGGGGGGGACATTGGGGGTCCTTGGGGACCCTTGGGGACATGGGGGGGTCATTGGGGACATGGGGGGGGATAGGGGGGACATTGGGGACATGGGGGGGACAGGGGGGACATTGGGGGTCCTTGGGGACCCTTGGGGACACTGGGGACATGGGGGGTCATTGGGGACAGGGGGGACATCGGGGACAGCGGGGACGGGGGGACATTGGGGACAGGGGGGACATTGGGGACAGTGGGGACATCGGGGACATTGGGGATGGGGGGACATTGGGGACATGGGGGGGACAGGGGGGACATTGGGGGTCCTTGGGGACCCTTGGGGACACTGGGGACATGGAGGGGGACATGGGGGACATCGGGGACGGGGGGGACACTGGAGACGGGGGGGACAGCGGGGACGGGGGGACAGCGGGGACATTGGGGACATCGGGGATGGGGGGGACATTGGGGACGGGGGACCCTTGGGGACATTGGGGACATTGTGGACGGGGGGGGGACATTGGGGATGGGGGGGACAGGGGGACATTGGGGGTCCTTGGGGACACTGGGGACATGGGGGGGTCATTGGGGACATCGGGGACAGGGGGGACATCGGGGATGGGGGGACATCGGGGACAGGGGGGACATTGGGGACATGGGGGTACAGGGGGACATTGGGGACGGGGGGGACATTGGGGGTCCTTGGGGACCCTTGGGGACACTGGGGACATGGGGGGACGACATTGGGGATGGGGGGACATTTGGGGACATTGGGGACATCAGGGATGGGGGGGACACATTGGGGACATGGAGGGGGACGTGGGGGACCCTTGGGGACACTGGGGACAGGGGGGGACATTGGGGACAGGGAGGGGACATGGGGGGTCCTTGGGGACAGGGGGGGGGCATTGGGGACCCCTGGGGACGTCCCCTGAGCCCGTGTCCCCCCCCCCAGGCAGCGCCACCCCGGTGGCCCGTCACATCCTGACGGTGGGGGACCCCGAGTTCCCCCCGCCCCGGCGGGCGCGCAGGGCCCTGTCACCCGCCGGCGTCACCCGGCGCTGTCCCCCGCGTCACCCGGGCAACCGCCCGCCGCCACCGCCGCCGGCGTCACCCCCGAGGCCGCCGTCGCCGGGGGGGCCGAGGGCCTCGTCTGAGCCAGCGTCACCCGGGGGGCCACCGTCACCCGGAGAGCCACCGTCACCTGGAGAGCCACCGTCACCCGGAGGGCCACCGTCACCCGGAGGGCCATCACCGTTGCTTGGAGGGCCACCGTCGTCACCTGGAAGGCCACCATCGTCACCTGGAGGGCCACCACCGTCGCTTGGAGGGCCACCATCATCACCTGGAAGGCCACCATCGTCACCTGGAGGGCCACCACCGTCGCTTGGAGGACCACCACCGTCGCTTGGAGGACCACCGTCGTCGCCTGGAAGGCCGCCATTGTCACCTGGAAGGCCACCGTCATCACCTGGAGGGCCACCACCGTCACTTGGAGGGCCACCACCGTCACTTGGAGGGTCATCACCGTCACTTGGAGGGCCACCACCGTCACCTCGAGGGCCACCGTCGGCCGTGGGACAAGCGTCACCGCAGGAGCCGCCGTCCCCCGCGGGACCGAGGTCGCCCCCCAAGCCACCGTCACCCAACGGGCCAACGTCAACCGCGAGGTCCTCGTCCCCCACGGGGCCACCGTCGTCACCGACGGTGGCGCCGTCCCCCCTGGAGCCGTTGTCCCCACCGGGTGGCCCGGACCTGGCCCTGGACGAGCTGGATGTCACCGAGCTGGCCTTGGCCGCCGGGTTGTTGGGTGCCACGGGGACGGCGGCGGGTGACAGCAGCGAGGAGGAGGACGGCGGCGGCCGCGCCCGCGGGCGTTACTACCGCTTCGCCCGCACCGTGGTGACGCGGGAGCCGTCCTCCCCCTGTCCCCTCCCTCTGCCCCACATCGACCAATTGGACGGGGTGGACGACGGCGGGGACAAGGGACAACGGGAGGGGCCACCGCCGGGGCCACCCCCCCGGCCGCCCGCCGCTGAGGACCTTCCCTCCGACATCGTGGACTTTGTGCTCAAGAACATGGCGGGGGACGGCGCCAAGGCCGCGGGGAGCCCGGCGGCCGGGTTGGGCGTCAACGGGGACGGTGGCACCCCGTGGGTGACGGAGGGGACGGCCCGGCGGCCCGCCGAGGGACGGGGGGTCCGGGACGGCCACCGAGGGGGTCCCCGTGGTGGGGACGTCCGTACGGGCGACGGAGATGGCGCCCGTGAAGATGGCGCCCGTGGGCCCGTTCTTGGTGGCCGTGGCACCCGTGAAGATGGCACCCACGGAGATGGCACCCACGGACACGTCTTTGATGGCCACGGCACCCATGGAAACGCCACCCACGGTCACGTCATCGGTGGCCACGTCACCCGCGGCCACCTCGCCCCTGGAGGTGCCACCAACGGCCACGCCGCCCCTGGAGACGCCACCCACCACAACGGCACCCACCGCGACGGCACCCTCTCCAACAGCACCCACGGCCGGGTCACCCGCCTCAGCGCCAGCCGCCACGGTGTCACCCTGGGCGAGGCCGGGGGACGCTGGGTGTCCCCGTGGGGCCCGGCCGGGGCACCCAAACGCCCCGGGGAGACGTCGGGTCCCGGTGCCAAGCGGGCGCGGCTGGAGGCCACCGGTGACGAGGGGGACAGCACCGAGGACAACCCGGCCACCAAGTAAGGATCGTGGCCAACGGCACCCATGGGTGCCCCCCAGCACCCAAGAGGGGCACCCAGGTGGGCCCATGGGTGCCCACCATGGTGGGACCATCCCAGTTGGGTCTATGGGTGCCCATCGTGGTGGGACCATCCCATGGGTGCCCATCGTGGTGGGACCATCCCAGTTGGGTCTATGGGTGCCCATCGTGGTGGGACCGTCCCATGGGTGCCCATCGTGGTGGGACCATCCCAGTTGGGTCTATGGGTGCCCATCGTGGTGGGACCGTCCCATGGGTGCCCATCGTGGTGGGACCATCCCAGTTGGGTCTATGGGTGCCCATCGTGGTGGGACCGTCCCATGGGTGCCCATCGTGGTGGGACCATCCCAGTTGGGCCTACGGGTGCCCACCATGGTGGGACCATCCCATGGGTGCCCATCGTGGTGGGACCATCCCAGTTGGGCCTACGGGTGCCCACCATGGTGGGACCGTCCCATGGGTGCCCATCGTGGTGGGACCATCCCAGTTGGGTCTACGGGTGCCCATCGTGGTGGGACCGTCCCATGGGTGCCCATCGTGGTGGGACCGTCCCAGTTGGGCCTACGGGTGCCCACCATGGTGGGACCATCCCATGGGTGCCCATCGTGGTGGGACCATCCCAGTTGGGCCTACGGGTGCCCACCATGGTGGGACCATCCCATGGGTGCCCATCGTGGTGGGACCATCCCAGTTGGGCCTACGGGTGCCCATCATGGTGGGACCGTCCCAGTTGGGTCTATGGGTGCCCATCGTGGTGGGACCATCCCAGTTGGGCCTACGGGTGCCCACCATGGTGGGACCGTCCCAGTATTCCCAGTTGAGCCCGTGGGTGCTCCCATCCCTTCCTGGCGTGTGGGGAGGTGGCCGTAGGTGCCCGCAGCACCCATGGGTGATGGTTGCACCCACAGGCCGTGCCAGGGCCCAGTGCCGCTGCCGCCGCTCCGGGACGCGCTCGACATCAAGGAGGAGCCTGAAGACCTCAGCGACACCGGGAGCTTCGGGTGAGCACCAGCACCCATCCCTGAGCACCCAAAACCCATCCATGGGTGCCCACCACCCATCCTGAGCTCCCACCACCCATCCTGAGCACCCACCACCCATCCTGAGCACCCAAACCCCATCCATAGCACCCAAAACCCATCCATGAGCACCCAAAACTCATCCCTGGGCACCCACCACCCATCCCTGGTCGCCCACCACCCATCCCTGAGCACCCAAAACCCATCCCTGAGCACCCACCACCCATCCCTGAGCACCCAAAACCCATCCCTGGTTGCCCACCACCCATCCCTGGTCGCCCACCACCCATCCTGAGCACCCACCACCCATCCCTGGTTGCCCACCACCCATCCCTGGTCGCCCACCACCCATCCCTGAGCACCCACCACCCATCCTGAGCACCCAAAACTCATCCATGGGCACCCACCACCCATCCCTGGGCACCCACCACCCATCCCTGGTCGCCCACCACCCATCCTGAGCACCCAAACCCCATCCATAGCACCCAAAACCCATCCATGAGCACCCAAAACTCATCCCTGGGCACCCACCACCCATCCCTGGTCGCCCCCCACCCATCCTGAGCACCCACCACCCATCCCTGAGCACCCAAAACCCATCCCTGAGCACCCACCACCCATCCTGAGCACCCACCACCCATCCCTGAGCACCCACCACCCATCCTGAGCACCCAAAACCCATCCCTGGTCGCCCACCACCCATCCTGAGCACCCACCACCCATCCCTGAGCACCCACCACCCATCCTGAGCACCCAAAACCCATCCCTGGTTGCCCACCACCCATCCCTGGTCGCCCACCACCCATCCTGAGCACCCAAAACCCATCCCTGGTCGCCCACCACCCATCCTGAGCACCCACCACCCATCCTGAGCACCCAAAACCCATCCCTGAGCACCCACCACCCATCCTGAGCACCCAAAACTCATCCATGGGCACCCACCACCCATCCCTGGGCACCCACCACCCATCCTGAGCACCCAAAACCCATCCCTGGTCGCCCACCACCCATCCTGAGCACCCACCACCCATCCTGAGCACCCAAAACCCATCCCTGGTTGCCCACCACCCATCCCGAGCACCCACCACCCATCCCTGAGCACCCACCACCCACCCATGGTCTCCCACCACCCATCCCTGCTCTCCCATCCCCCACGGGTACCCACCCCAGGGTGCTGCCCCCCCCCTCACCCCTGTCACCCCCCCCACCCAGGTCCCCCCGGGCCCGGCGCCCTCCCCCGGCTGCAGCCCCCCCCCGAGCGACGGCGCCTTGGAGCCCCCTTGGGCCGCCTGCGCAGGTAGGGGCACCCATGGGTGCCACCAGTGGGATGGGGGACACCTATGGGTGCCACCAGTGTGGGGTGGGGGGCAACCATGGGTGCCAACGATGGGCTGGGGACACCCATGGGTGCCACCAGTGGGATCAGGACACCCATGGGTGCCACCAATGGGCTGGGGGACACCTATGGGTGCCACCAGCGTGGGGTGGGACACACATGGGTGCCACCAGTGGGATCAGGACACCCATAGGTGCCACCAATGGGACTGGGGACACCCATGGGTGCCACCAGTGGGATCAGGACACCCATGGGTGCCACCAGTGTGGGGTGGGGGGCAACCATGGGTGCTATTAATGGGACTGGGGACACCCATGGGTGCCACCAGTGGGATCAGGACACCCATGGGTGCCACCAATGGGACTGGGGATGCCACCAGCGTGGGGTGGGACACCCGTGGGTGCCACCAATGGGATCAGGACACCCATGGGTGCCACCGGTGTGGGGTGGGGGGCAACCATGGGTGCCACCAATGGAACCGGGGACACCCATGGGTGCCACCAGTGGGATCAGGACACCCATGGGTGCCACCAATGGAACCGGGGACACCCGTGGGTGCCACCAGCGTGGGGTGGGACACCCATGGGTGCCACCAATGGGCCGGGGACACCCATGGGTGCGGGGGGGGGTTGGTCCGCGGGTGTCCCCATGCCCCCCTCCCCCCCCCCCCAGGCGGCAGCTCGGAGGACGAGTCCCCCCGCCCCGCCCCCGCCGCGCCCCCCTCCCCCCGCCCGCCCCCACCTGCGCTTCGAGATCAGCAGCGAGGACGGGCTCAGCGTCAGCGCCGACACCATCGACGGTGGCACCGGGGACACGGGGGGGACACGGGGACATGGGGGGGCATGGGGACATTGGGGACGGGGGGCCACGGGGACACGGGGACATGGGGGGGGCATGGGGACATTGGGGACATGGGGACGTTGGGGACAGGGGGGCCATGGGGACATGGGGGGGCATGGGGACATTGGGGACGGGGGGGCCACGGGGACACGGGGACATGGGGGGGGCATGGGGACATTGGGGACATGGGGACATTGGGGACATGGGGGCCACGGGGACATGGGGACATGGGGGGGCATGGGGACACTGGGGACAGGGGGGACATTGGGGACATGGGGACGGGGGGCCACGGGGACATGGGGGGGCATGGGGACATTGGGGACGGGGGGGCCACGGGGACATGGGGGGCATGGGGACATTGGGGACAGGGGGGACATGGGGACATGGGGGGGCATGGGGACATTGGGGACATGGGGGACATTGGGGACATGGGGACATGGGGGGGGCATGGGGACACTGGGGACAGGGGGGACATTGGGGACATGGGGATGGGGGGGCCACGGGGACATGGGGGGGCATGGGGACATTGGGGACGGGGGGGCCACGGGGACATGGGGGGGCATGGGGACATTGGGGACATGGGGACGTTGGGGACAGGGGGGACATGGGGGGGCATGGGGATATTGGGGACATGGGGGACATTGGGGACACTGGGGACATGGGGGGGCATGGGGATATTGGGGACATGGGGGACATTGGGGACATGGGGGGGCATGGGGATATTGGGGACATGGGGACATTGGGGACAGGGGGATGGGGGGGCCACGGGGACATGGGGGGGGCATGGGGACATTGGGGACATGGGGACGTTGGGGACAGGGGGGACATGGGGGGGCATGGGGGACATTGGGGACACGGGGACGGGGGGACACTGGGGACATGGGAGGGACATGGGGACACGGGGACATTGGGGACATGGGGATGGGGGACATAGGGGGACAAGGGGGCATGGGGACGTTGGGGACAAGGGGACATAGGGGGAGATGGGGACATGGCGGGGGCATGGGGACATTGGGGACATGGGGACGGGGGGACACAGGGAGGTGGGGAAACTGGGGACATGGGGGGACACGGGGACATGGGGGCATTGGGGACAAGGAGGGCATGGGGACGTGGGGGGGACATGGGGACGTTGGGGACATGGGGACACGGGGGGGACGTTGGGGACACGGGGGGGACAGGGGGACATGGGGGATATGAGGGGGACATGGGCACATTGGGGACATGGGGGACATTGGGGACGCGGGGACAAGGGGGGGGGGGGGACATGGGGACGTTGGGGACACGGGGACACGTTGGGGACATGGGGGGACGGGGGGTGACGCCCCGCTGTCCCCAGGCGCCTGGCGCGCCGTCATCGAGAAGGTGCAGGAGGCTCGCGCCAACGCCCGGCTCAAGCACCTCTCCTTCGCCGGTGAGCCCCCACCCATGGGTGCCCCCCACCCATGGGGACCCCCCCCCACCCCCCACCCCATGGGTGCCCCCCTGGGTCCTCCCTGGCCAACTGGGTGCCCCCCCCGCCCCCAGACACTTGGGTGCCCCCTCCAAACCCCTCGGACCCCCTGGGTGCCCCCCCAGACCCCTGGGTGCCCCCCAAATACCTGGGTCCCCCCCCCCGGGTGCCCCCCAGACCCATGGGTGCCCCCTGGGACCCCCCCAGCCCCCTCCCCCAGCAGGGGTCCCATGGGTGCCCCCCCAACCCCCTGGATCCCCCCCAGCCCCCTGGGTTCCCTCTGGGTGCCCCCCCAGCCCCATGGGTGCCCCCCCCCAGCAGGGGTCCCATGGGTGCCCCCCAGCCCCATGGGTGCCCCCCCAACCCCCGGATCCCCCCCAGCCCCTGGGTCCCCTCTGGGTGCCACCCCCAGCCCCATGGGTGCCCCCCTGGCACCCCCCAGCCCCCCCCGCCCCCCAGCAGGGGTCCCATGGGTGCCCCCCAGCCCCATGGGTGGCCCCCCCCCCCCAGCAGGGGTCCCATGGGTGCCCCCCCACACCCCACCCCCCCAGCAGGGGTCCCATGGGTGCCCCCCCACACCCCACCCCCCCAGCAGGGGTCCCATGGGTGCCCCCCCCAACCCCCGGATCCCCCCCCAGCCCCCTGGCCCCCCTCTGGGTCCCCCCCCCAGCCCCATGGGTGCCCCCCTGGGACCCCCCAGCCCCCCCCCGCCCCCCAGCAGGGGTCCCATGGGAGCCCTCCCCAGCCCCTGCCCCCCCCCCAGCAGGGGTCCCATGGGTGCCCCTCCCCCAGCAGGGGTCCCATGGGTGCCCCCCCAACCCCCCGGATCCCCCCCCAGCCCCCTGGGTCCCCTCTGGGTGCCCCCCCAGCCCCATGGGTGCCCCCCCCGCCCCCCAGCAGGGGTCCCATGGGTGCCCCCCAACCCCCTGGATCCCCCCAGCCCCCTGGGTCCCCTCTGGGTGCCACCCCCAGACCCATGGGTGCCCCCCTGGGACCCCCCAACCCCCCCCGCCCCCCAGCAGGGGTCCCATGGGTGCCCCCCAGCCCCATGGGTGGCCCCGCCCCCCCAGCAGGCGTCCCATGGGTGCCCCCCCACACCCCACCCCCCAGCAGGGGTCCCATGGGTGCCCCCCCAGCCCCATGGGTGCCCCCCCCAGCAGGGGTCCCATGGGTGCCCCCCCAATCCCCCGGATCCCCCCCAGCCCCCTGGGTTCCCTCTGGGTGCCACCCCCAGCCCCATGGGTGCCCCCCTGGGACCCCCCAGCCCCCCCCCCCCCGCCCCCCAGCAGGGGTCCCATGGGTGCCCCCCCAGCCCCATGGGTGCCCCCCCCCAGCAGGGGTCCCATGGGTGCCCCCCCACACCCCACCCCCCAGCAGGGGTCCCATGGGTGCCCCCCCCAGCCCCATGGGTGCCCCCCCCCCAGCAGGGGTCCCATGGGTGCCCCCCCACCCCACCCCCCCAGCAGGGGTCCCATGGGTGCCCCCCCAGACCCCTGGGTGCCCCCCCAGCCCCCTGGGTCCCCTCTGGGTGCCCCCCCAGCCCCATGGGTGCCCCTCCCCCCAGCAGGGGTCCCATGGGTGCCCCCCCCAACCCCCGGATCCCCCCAGCCCCCTGGGTCCCCTCTGGGTGCCCCCCCAGCCCCATGGGTGCCCCCCCCCCCGCCCCCCAGCAGGGGTCCCATGGGTGCCCCCCCCCCCAGGGATGAGCGGGCTGCGCCTGCTGGGGATGCAGCACGACGCCGTCATCTTCCTGGTGGAGCAGCTGCCGGGGGCGGGCGCCTGCCGCCGCTACCGCTTCCGCTACCACCCGCGCCGGGACCCCCCGCACCCCCCGCCCCGCAACCCCTCCGGCTGCGCCCGCGCCGAGCTCTACCTGCGGTGGGTGCTGCCCCCTCCCCCGGGCACCCGCGGGTGCTCCCGGGCCTCCCCAGGGCCATTGGGGCCCTCCACGGGGCGCCCATGGGTGCTGCTGGGTGGCTGTGAGCCTCTATGGGGCACCCATGGGTGCTGATGGGTGGCTGTGGGTTGCTGTGAGCCTCTATGGGGCACCCATGGGTGCTGATGGGTGGCTGTGAGCCTCTATGGGGCACCCATGGGTGCTGGTGGTGCTCCCCGGGGCGATTGGGTCCCTCCACGGGGCGCCCATGGGTGCTGATGGGTGGCTGTGAGCCTCTATGGGGCACCCATGGGTGCTGGTGGTGCTCCCCGGGGCGATTGGGTCCCTCCACGGGGCGCCCATGGGTGCTAATGGTCCTCCCCAGGGTGGCTGAGGGTGGCTGTGGATGGCTGTGAGCCTCTATGGGGCACCCATGGGTGCTGATGGGTGGCTGTGAGCCTCTATGGGGCACCCATGGGTGCTGGTGGTGCTCCCCGGGGCGATTGGGTCCCTCCACGGGGCGCCCATGGATGCTGATGGGTGGCTGTGAGCCTCTATGGGGCACCCATGGGTGCTGGTGGTGCCCCCCGGGGCGATTGGGGCCCTCCACGGGGCACCCATGGGTGGCTATGGGTGGTTGTGAGCCTCTATGGGGCACCCATGGGTGCTCCCGGGCCTCCCCAGGGCGATTGGGTCCCTCCACGGGGCACCCCTGGGTGCTGCTGGGTGGCTGTGAGCCTCTATGGGGCACCCATGGGTGCTGATGGGTGCCTATGGGTGGCTGTGAGCCTCTATGGGGCACCCATGGGTGCTGGTGGTGCTCCCTGGGGCGGTTGGGTCCCTCCACGGGGCGCCCATGGGTGCTGATGGGTGGCTGTGAGCCTGTATGGGGCACCCATGGGTGCTGATGGGTGGCTGTGGGTTGCTGTGAGCCTCTATGGGGCACCCATGGGTGCTGGTGGGTGGCTGTGAGCCTCTATGGGGCACCCATGGGTGCTGGTGGTGCTCCCCGGGGCGATTGGGGCCCTCCACGGGGCACCCATGGGTGGCTATGGGTGGTTGTGAGCCTCTATGGGGCACCCATGGGTGCTGATGGGTGCCTATGGGTGGCTGTGAGCCTCTATGGGGCACCCATGGGTGCTGATGGGTGCCTATGGGTGGCTGTGAGCCTCTATGGGGCACCCATGGGTGCTGCAGGTCCTCCCCGGGGTGGCCGGGTCCCTCCCCACGGCACCCATGGGTGCTCCTCCCCCCCCCTTTACACCCCCCCCATAGCTCCCCCCAACACCCCCACCCCCCCGACACCTTGCCATGGGGGTGTCCCCCAGGGGGGGGGGTGGGGGTGGGGAGCCCCCATGGGTGCCCTGACACCCCCCCCCCCTCCCCCCCCCGTAGGAAGTGCACCTTCGACATGTTCAGCTTCCTGGCCTCCCAGCACCGCACCCTCCCCCAGGGCCCCCCCCCCGCGACGAGGAGGAGGACGAGGTGCAGCTGAAGCCCACCCGGTGAGCCCCCACCCATGGGTGCCCCCACCCCCCACCCATGGGTGCCCCCCACCCACGGGTGCCCCCCAACCCCCCCTTCCCCGCACGCCCGGCTCCCCTGGGGGTGGGGGTTGGGGCGCGCTGGGGGGGGGGGGGGGGTCCGCCCGGGGGGGGGGGGGGGGGCGCCCGGCAGCACCCATGGGTGCCCCCCTCCCCCTGACCCCCCCAGCCGTGCCACCAGCCTGGAGCTGCCCATGGCCATGCGCTTCCGTCACCTCAAGAGGACCGCCAAGGAGGCCGTCGGCGTCTACCGGTGAGGTCACCGCGTCACCCCGTCACCCCGTCACCCTGTCACCCCGTCACCCCGTCACCCCGCCCCGGTGGCACCCCAACCCTGGTGTCACCTCTTCTGGGTGTCACCCCTTCCTGATGTCATCCTACCCTGGTGTCACCCCTCCTCGGTGTCACCCCTCTTCGGTGTCACCCCTCTTCGGTGTCACCCCAACCTTGTGTCACCCCAACCCTGGTGTCACCTCTTCTGGGTGTCACCCTTTCCTGATGTCACCCCACCCTGGTGTCACCCATCTTTGGTGTCACCCCTCCTTGATGTCACCCCTCCTTGGTGTCACCTGTCCTTGGTGTCACCTGTCCTTGGGGTCACCCATCCTTGGGGTCATCCCTCCTCGGTGTCACCCGTCCTCGGTGTCACCCCAACCTTGTGTCACCCGTCCTCAGTGTCACCCCACCCCGGTGTCACCCCTCCTTGGTGTCACCCATCCTTTGTGTCACCCCAACCTGCTGTCCCTTCTTCTTGCTGTCACCCCTCCCCAGTGTCACCCCACCCCGGTGTCACCTCTCCTTGGTGTCACCCATCTTTGGTGTCACCCATCTTTGGTGTCACCCCACCCCGGCGTCACCTCTCCTTGGCGTCACCCGTCTTGGCTGTCGCCCCACCCCGATGTCACCTCTCCATGGTGTCACCCGTCTTTGCTGTCACCCCAACCTGGTGTCACCCGTCCGTGCTGTAACCCCACCCCGGTGTCACTCCACCCTCGTGTCACCCGTCTTTGGTGTCACCCATCTTTATTGTCACCCCCCCCCCCAGTGTCACCACCTTTGCTGTCACCCCCCCCCCCGGTGTCACCTCTCCTTGTTGTCACCCCACCCTGGCGTCACCCATCTTTGGTGTCAGCCATCTTTGCCGTCACCCCGCCCCGGTGCCAGCCCCCGCAGTGGGGCCGGGGGGGGGGGTCGGCGGGTGACGGCGGGTGTCAGGCGGTGCCGGGGGGGGGGTGGGGGTGTCCCAGGTTTGGGGTGACGCCGCTGTCCCCCCTCCCCCCCCCCAGCTCGGCCATCCACGGGCGGGGGCTGTTCTGCAAGCGCAACATCGAGGCGGGGGAGATGGTGATCGAGTACTCGGGGATCGTCGTGCGCTCGGTGCTGACCGACAAGCGGGAGAAGTTCTACGACAGCAAGGTGGGACCTTGGGGACACCCTGGGGACACCTTGGGGACACCTTGGGGACACCTTGGGGACACCCTGGGGACACCCCGGGGACGTGGAGACACCGTGGGGACGTGGGGTGCGAGCCGCTGGGTGCCCACCAGCAAGCGGGAGAAGTTTGACGACAGCGAGGTGGGACCCTGGGGACCTTGGGGATCTTGGGGACCTTGGGGACACCTTGGGGACACCTTGGGGACACCCTGGGGACACCCCGGGGACGTGGAGACACCGTGGGGACGTGGGGTGCGAGCCGCTGGGTGCCCACCAGCAAGCGGGAGAAGTTTGACGACAGCGAGGTGGGACCCTGGGGACCTTGGGGACACCTTGGGGACCTTGGGGACCTTGGGGCCATGGGGCCTCATCTGCTGGGGAGCCATGTCCCCGTCCCCAAGGCGGGTGCTCCGTGTCCCCATCCCATGGTGGCATCTCCATCTGCTGGTGATGTCCCCATCCCATGGTGACGTCCCCACCCCTTGGTGGCATCTCCATCCCTTCATGGTGTCCCTATCCCATGGTGACGTCCCCACCCCTTGGTGGCATCTCCGTCCCTTGATGGTGTCCCCCACCCCATGGTGACCTCCCCCATCCCATGGTGGCATCTCCATCCCTTTATGGTGTCCCTATCCCATGGTGACGTTCCCCACCCCATGGTGGCATCTCTGTCCCTTGATGGTGTCCCCCACCCCACGGTGACCTCCCCACCCCATGGTGACTTCCCCCACCCCATGGTGGCATCTCCACCCCTTGGTGGCATCTCCGTCCCTTTATGGTGTCCCCATCCCATGGTGGCATCTCCACCCCATGGTGACCTCCCCCACCCCATGGTGACGTCCCCACCCCGTGGTGGCATCTCCATCCCTTCATGGTGTCCCCATCCCATGGTGGCATCTCCACCCCATGGTGACCTCCCCCACCCCGCGGTGACCTCCCCACCCCATGGTGATGTCCCCACCCCATGGTGACATCCCCCATCCCATGGTGGCATCTCCACCCCTTGGTGGCATCTCCGTCCCTTGATGGTGTCCCCCACCCCATGGTGACGCCCCCACCCCATGGTGACATCCCCCATCCCATGGTGACGTCCCCACCCCGTGGTGGCATCTCCGTCCCTTCATGGTGTCCCCCACCCCATGGTGACGTCCCCCATCCCATGGTGGCATCTCCACCCCATGGTGACCTCCCCCACCCCATGGTGACGTCCCCACCCCGTGGTGGCATCTCCATCCCTTGATGGTGTCCCCCACCCCATGGTGACTTCCCCCACCCCATGGTGACGTCCCCACCCCATGGTGACATCCCCCACCCCATGGTGGCATCTCCACCCCTTGGTGGCATCTCCATCCCTTGATGGTGTCCCCCACCCCATGGTGACGTCCCCACCCCATGGTGACATCCCCCATCCCATAGTGGCATCTCCACCCCTTGGTGGCATCTCCGTCCCTTGATGGTGTCCCCATCCCATGGTGGCATCTCCACCCCATGGTGGCATCTCCATCCCTTCATGGTGTCCCCCACCCCACGGTGACCTCCCCACCCCATGGTGACCTCCCCCACCCCATGGTGACCTCCCCACCCCATGGTGACTTCCCCCACCCCATGGTGACGTCCCCACCCCATGGTGACGTCCCCACCCCATGGTGACCTCCCCCATCCCATGGTGGCATCTCCACCCCATGGTGGCATCTCCATCCCTTCATGGTGTCCCTATCCCATGGTGACGTCCCCACCCCGTGGTGGCATCTCCGTCCCTTGATGGTGTCCCCCACCCCACGGTGACCTCCCCACCCCATGGTGACCTCCCCCACCCCATGGTGACCTCCCCCACCCCATGGTGACGCCCCCACCCCATGGTGACCTCCCCCATCCCATGGTGGCATCTCCACCCCATGGTGGCATCTCCGTCCCTTCATGGTGTCCCTATCCCATGGTGACGTCCCCACCCCGTGGTGGCATCTCCGTCCCTTGATGGTGTCCCCCACCCCACGGTGACCTCCCCCATCCCATGGTGACGTCCCCACCCCGTGGTGGCATCTCCATCCCTTGATGGTGTCCCCCACCCCACAGTGACCTCCCCACCCCATGGTGACCTCCCCCACCCCATGGTGACGTCCCCACCCCATGGTGACTTCCCCCACCCCATGGTGACCTCCCCCACCCCATGGTGACGTCCCCACCCCATGGTGACCTCCCCCACCCCATGGTGACGCCCCCACCCCATGGTGACCTCCCCCATCCCATGGTGGCATCTCCACCCCATGGTGGCATCTCCGTCCCTTCATGGTGTCCCTATCCCATGGTGACGTCCCCACCCCGTGGTGGCATCTCCGTCCCTTGATGGTGTCCCCCACCCCACGGTGACCTCCCCACCCCATGGTGACGTCCCCACCCCGTGGTGGCATCTCCATCCCTTCATGGTGTCCCTATCCCATGGTGACGTCCCCACCCCGTGGTGGCATCTCCGTCCCTTGATGGTGTCCCCCACCCCACGGTGACCTCCCCACCCCATGGTGACGTCCCCACCCCGTGGTGGCATCTCCATCCCTTGATGGTGTCCCCCACCCCACAGTGACCTCCCCACCCCATGGTGACGTCCCCACCCCATGGTGACGTCCCCACCCCGTGGTGGCATCTCCGTCCCTTCATGGTGTCCCCCACCCCATGGTGACGTCCCCCACCCCATGGTGACCTCCCCCACCCCATGGTGATGTCCCCACCCCGTGGTGGCATCTCCGTCCCTTCATGCTGTCCCCCACCCCCACGGTGACCCCTCCCCCTCCCCCCGCAGGGCATCGGCTGCTACATGTTCCGCATCGACGACGCCGAGGTGGTGGACGCCACCATGCACGGCAGCGCCGCCCGCTTCATCAACCACTCCTGCGAGCCCAACTGCTACTCCCGCGTCATCCAGGTGGAGGGCCACAAGCGCATCGTCATCTTCGCCCTGCGCCGCATCCTGCGCGGCGAGGAGCTCACCTACGACTACAAGTTCCCCATCGAGGAGCCCGCCGCCAAGCTGCCCTGCAACTGCGGCGCCAAGCGCTGCCGCCGCTTCCTCAACTGAGGCGGGGGGGGGGGGAGGGGCGGGGCGGCGCCCATGGGTGCGGCTTGGGGGGGTGGGGGGGGAGGTGCTCCTGAAGTCCTGGAGATGCCTACAGGCAAGATGGAGCACCCATGGGTGCTGGCGAGCAGCTGGAGGGGCGATACGGAAGCCCTGGAGATGCCTACAGGCAAGATGGAGCGCCCATGGGTGCTGGCAAGCGGCTGGAGGGGCGATACGGAAGTCCTGGAGGTGTCTGCAGGGAAGATGGAGCACCCATGGGTGCTGGCGAGCAGCTGGAGAGGGGAACTGGGAGCTCTGGAGATGCCTACAACCAACCGGGAGCACCCATGGGTGCTGGCGAGCGGCTGGAGGGGCGATACGGAAGTCCTGGAGATGCCTATAACCAACTGGGAGCGCCCATGGGTGCTGGGGAGCAGCTGGAGGGGCGATGTGGAAGTCCTGGAGATGCCTACAGGGGAAGATGGAGCGCCCGGGGGTGCTGGCGAGCGGCTGGAGAGGCGATGTGGAAGTCCTGGAGATGCCTACAGGCAAGATGGAGCGCCCATGGGTGCTGGCAAGCGGCTGGAGGGGCGATACGGAAGTCCTGGAGGTGTCTGCAGGGAAGATGGAGCGCCCATGGGTGCTGGCGAGCAGCTGGAGGGGCGATACGGAAGTCCTGGAGATGCCTACAGGCAAGATGGAGCACCCATGGGTGCTGGCGAGCAGCTGGAGGGGCGATACGGAAGCCCTGGAGATGCCTACAGGGGAAGATGGAGCGCCCGGGGGTGCTGGCGAGCGGCTGGAGAGGCGATGTGGAAGCCCTGGAGATGCCTACAGGCAAGATGGAGCGCCCATGGGTGCTGGCGAGCAGCTGGAGAGGCGATACGGAAGTCCTGGAGATGCCTACAGGCAAGATGGAGCACCCATGGGTGCTGGCAAGCGGCTGGAGGGGTGATACGGAAGTCCTGGAGGTGTCTGCAGGGAAGATGGAGCACCCATGGGTGCTGGCGAGCAGCTGGAGAGGGGAACTGGGAGCTCTGGAGATGCCTACAACCAACCGGGAGCACCCATGGGTGCTGGCGAGCGGCTGGAGGGGCGATACGGAAGTCCTGGAGATGCCTATAACCAACTGGGAGCGCCCATGGGTGCTGGGGAGCAGCTGGAGGGGCGATGTGGAAGTCCTGGAGATGCCTACAG
The DNA here is from genome assembly GCF_047370975.1 of Nipponia nippon. Classification (NCBI taxonomy): domain Eukaryota; kingdom Metazoa; phylum Chordata; class Aves; order Pelecaniformes; family Threskiornithidae; genus Nipponia; species Nipponia nippon. The sequence goes on from NW_028262363.1 coordinate 663,550, forward strand.
GGGAAGATGGAGCGCCCGGGGGTGCTGGCGAGCGGCTGGAGGGGCGATACGGAAGCCCTGGAGATGCCTACAGGCAAGATGGAGCGCCCATGGGTGCTGGCGAGCAGCTGGAGAGGGGAACTGGGAGCTCTGGAGATGCCTACAACCAACCGGGAGCACCCATGGGTGCTGGCGAGCGGCTGGAGGGGCGATACGGAAGTCCTGGAGATGCCTATAACCAACTGGGAGCGCCCATGGGTGCTGGCGAGCGGCTGGAGGGGCGATGTGGAAGCCCTGGAGATGCCTACAGGCAAGATGGAGCGCCCATGGGTGCTGGCGAGCGGCTGGAGGGGCGATACGGAAGTCCTGGAGATGCCTACAACCAACTGGGAGCACCCATGGGTGCTAGCAAGCGGCTGGAGGGGCGATACGGAAGTCCTGGAGGTGTCTGCAGGGAAGATGGAGCGCCCATGGGTGCTGGAGAGGAGATATGAGGGTGCTCCTGAAGCCCTGGAGATGCCTACAGGCAAGATGGAGCGCCCATGGGTGCTGGGGAGCAGCTGGAGAGGGGAACTGGGAGCTCTGGAGATGCCTACAACCAACCGGGAGCACCCATGGGTGCTGGCGAGCGGCTGGAGGGGCGATACGGAAGTCCTGGAGATGCCTACAGGGAAGATGGAGCGCCCATGGGTGCTGGCGAGCGGCTGGAGAGGGGAACTGGGAGCTCTGGAGATGCCTACAACCAACCGGGAGCACCCATGGGTGCTGGCGAACACCCAGCGGTCATGGGGAGCGGCTGGAGAGGCACCATGGGAGCTCTGGAGATGCCAGCAGCCAACTGGGAGCAGCCGTGGGCACTGGCGAGCGGCTGGGGAGGGCCCCCGCGGGGGGGGGGGGGCACCCATGGGTGCTGGGGACCCCCGCGAGCCCCACCCAACCCCCCCCATGGGCCCGATCCTGCCCCCAACGCCCCTCCCCCGGGCCCCTCCCCCCCGGGCCCCTCCCCCCGCCCCTCCCCCCCCCCGGGGCCTTTGTAGAAATTTTGGGGCCTTTTTTTTTTTTTCTACGGGGCGGGGGGCGGGGTTTTGTATGCTAATTTAACGGCGGGAGCCCCGCCCACAATAAAGAGACTCCTTGGAGACGGGGGCGGAGCCTCTGCCGCGCTGGCCACGCCCCCTCACCCCCACGGCAACGCCCCCCTTCCCACGCCCGCGCCCCCCTCCGCCCCGCTCCCTCGGTCCGGTAGCGCCGCGCTGGCTCCGCCCCCCCTCCGCGCAGGCCACGCCCCCCCTCACCTCCAGCCACGCCCCCCCCTGCGCAGACCCCGCCCCCCGCTCGTTTATTGGCGGAGCCGCCGCTCCTGCCCCTCCGGTAGCGCCGCGCTGGCCCCGCCCACCGCTCGCTCCTATTGGCGGAGCGGCCCCTCCGCCTTAGCTCCGCCTCTCAGCGCTGGCCCCGCCCCTCCCTCCCCCTCCGCGCTGGCCCCGCCCACCGCTCGCTCCCATTGGCAGAGCCGCCCCTCCGGTCGCGCCGCGCTGGCCCCGCCCCTCACCTCCAGCACCGCCCCCTCCGCGCAGGCCCCGCCCCTCCAGCCCCCGCCCACCGCTCGCTCCCATTGGCGGAACCGTCGCGCCGCGCTGTCCCCGCCCCCTCCGCTCTGTCCCCGCCTACCGCTCGCTCCCATTGGCGGAGCCGCCGCTCCGGTCGCGCCGCGCTGTCCCCGCCCCCTCCGCTCTGTCCCCGCCCACCGCTCGCTCCCATTGGCGGAGCCGCCGCCACCCGTCGCGCCGCCGGCCCGGCCCGGCCCCGCCCCTCGCGGCGCGTTGTCCCCGCCCCCCGCCGTCTCCCATTGGCGGAGCCGCCGCTCCCGTCGTGCCCCGCGGCGCCGGAAGGGGGCGTGGCCGGAAGTAGGCGCCCGTGCGGAAGCGAGCGGAGGTGCCGGGAGGGCGGCGGGGCCCGGGGGGGGGGGGCGGGGGGCGGGGGGGGCGGGGGCGCTTGGGGGCACCGGGGGGGCGGGGGGGGCGGTTGGGGGGCGGTGTTGGGGCTGGGGGGGGGGGGGGGGGCGGGGCGGGTTACCGGTACGGGGAGGGGCGGGGCGGTTGAGGGGCGGGGGGCGGCGCCATGGGGGGGGAGGGGGGCGGGGGGGGGCAGGGCCGAGCCGCGGGGCAGCCGTGGGGCGCGGGGGGGGGGGGGGGGGGGGGGGCAGTTATGGGGCGGGTGTGGGGCAGGAGGGGCGGTCATGGGGCAGCTGTGGGGCGGGGGGGCAGTTATGGGGCAGGGGGGGCAGTTAGGGGGCAGAGGGGTGGGTGTGGGGCGGGGGGCGCTTATGGGGCAGTTATGGGGCAGGGGGGCAGGTGTGGGGCAGGTGTGGGGCAGGTGTGGGGCAGGGGGCAGTTGTGGGGCGCGTGTGGGGCAGGGGGGCGGTTATGGGGCAGGTGTGGGGCGGGGGGTCGGGCAAGGGGCAGTTATGGGGGGGGGGGGGCAGGTAGGGGGCGGGGAGGCGGGTGGGGGGGAGGGGGTCGGTTATGGGGCAGGTGTAGGGCAGGTGTGGGGCAGGGGGGAGGTTATGGGGCGGGCGTGGGGCGGGTGTGGGGCGGGTGTGGGGCAGGGCCGAGCCGTGGGTCGCTGCCCCCCCAGATGAACCTGGAGCGCGTCTCCAACGAGGAGAAGCTGGAGCTCTGCCGCAAGTACTACCTGGGTGAGGCCGCGGCGCCCCACACCTGCCCCATAGCCGCCCCACGGCGCCCCACACCTGCCCCATAGCCGCCCCATAGCACCCTATAGCCACCCCAGGCACCCCATAGCCACCCTATAGCCACCCCAGGCACCCCATAGCCACCCTATAGCCATCTTGGGCACCCTATAGCCACCCCCTAGCACCTTATAGCCACCCCATAGCGCCCCACACCTGCCCCATAGCCGCCCCATAGCACCCCATAGCCACCCCATAGCCACCCCATAGCGCTCTAGAGCCACCCTAGGCACCCCATAGCCACCCTATAGCCATCTTGGGCACCCTATAGCCACCCCCTAGCACCTTATAGCCACCCCATAGCGCCCCACACCTGCCCCATAGCCGCCCCATAGCACCCTATAGCCACCCCATAGCCACCCCATAGCGCTCTAGAGCCACCCTAGGCACCCCATAGCCACCCTATAGCCATCTTGGGCACCCTATAGCCACCCCAGGCGCCCCACACCTGCCCCATAGCTGCCCCACGGCGCCCCACACCTGCCCCATAGCTGCCCCACGGCGCCCCATAGCCACCCCATAGCCACCCTATAGCCATCTTGGGCACCCTATAGCCACCCCAGGCACCCCATAGCGCCCTATAGCGCCCTATAGCACCCCACACCTGCCCCATAGCCACCCCATAGCACCCCACACCTGCCCCATAGCCACCCCATAGCACCCCACACCTGCCCCATAGCCGCCCCATAGCGCCCTATAGCCACCCCAGGCACCCCATAGCCACCCTATAGCCATCTTGGGCACCCTATAGCCACCCCAGGCGCCCCATAGCGCCCTATAGCGCCCTATAGCACCCCACACCTGCCCCATAGCCACCCCATAGCACCCCATAGCCACCCCGGGCACCCCATAGCCACCCTATAGCCATCTTGGGCACCCTATAGCCACCCCCTAGCACCTTATAGCCACCCCATAGCGCCCCACACCTGCCCCATAGTGCCCCACACCTGCCCCATAGCTGCCCCACGGCGCCCCATAGCCACCCCATAGCCACCCCATAGCACCCTAGAGCCACCCTAGGCACCCCATAGCCACCCTATAGCCATCTTGGGCACCCTATAACCACCCCAGGCGCCCCATAGCGCCCTATAGCGCCCTATAGCACCCCACACCTGCCCCATAGCCACCCCATAGCACCCCACACCTGCCCCATAGCCGCCCCATAGCGCCCTATAGCCACCCCAGGCACCCCATAGCCACCCTATAGCCATCTTGGGCACCCTATAGCCACCCCAGGCGCCCCATAGCGCCCTATAGCGCCCTATAGCACCCCACACCTGCCCCATAGCCACCCCATAGCGCCCCATAGCCACCCCAGGCACCCCATAGCCACCCTATAGCCATCTTGGGCACTCTATAGCCACCCCCTAGCACCTTATAGCCACCCCATAGCGCCCCACACCTGCCCCATAGCTGCCCCACGGCGCCCCATAGCCGCCCCATAGCCACCCCATAGCGCTCTAGAGCCACCCTAGGCACCCCATAGCCACCCTATAGCCATCTTGGGCACCCTATAGCCACCCCAGGCGCCCCACACCTGCCCCATAGCCGCCCCACGGCGCCCCACACCTGCCCCATAGCCGCCCCACGGCGCCCCATAGCCACCCCATAGCCACCCTATAGCCACCCCAGGCACCCCATAGCCACCCTATAGCCATCTTGGGCACCCTATAGCCACCCCAGGCGCCCCATAGCGCCCTATAGCGCCCTATAGCACCCCACACCTGCCCCATAGCCACCCCATAGCACCCTATAGCCACCCCAGGCACCCCATAGCCACCCTATAGCCATCTTGGGCACCCTATAGCCACCCCAGGCGCCCCATAGCGCCCTATAGCGCCCTATAGCACCCCACACCTGCCCCATAGCCACCCCATAGCGCCCCATAGCCACCCCAGGCACCCCATAGCCACCCTATAGCCATCTTGGGCACTCTATAGCCACCCCCTAGCACCTTATAGCCACCCCATAGCGCCCCACACCTGCCCCATAGCTGCCCCACGGCGCCCCATAGCCGCCCCATAGCCACCCCATAGCGCTCTAGAGCCACCCTAGGCACCCCATAGCCACCCTATAGCCATCTTGGGCACCCTATAGCCACCCCAGGCGCCCCACACCTGCCCCATAGCCGCCCCACAGCGCCCCACACCTGCCCCATAGCCGCCCCACGGCGCCCCATAGCCACCCCATAGCCACCCTATAGCCACCCCAGGCACCCCACAGCCACCCTATAGCCATCTTGGGCACCCTATAGCCACCCCAGGTGCCCCATAGCGCCCTATAGCGCCCTATAGCACCCCACACCTGCCCCATAGCCACCCCATAGCGCCCCATAGCCACCCCATAGCCGCCCCATAGCGCCCTATAGCCACCCCAGGCACCCCATAGCCACCCTATAGCCATCTTGGGCACCCTATAGCCACCCCAGGTGCCCCATAGCGCCCTATAGCGCCCTATAGCACCCCACACCTGCCCCATAGCCACCCCATAGCACCCTATAGCCACCCCCTAGCACCCTATAGTCACCCTATAGCAGTCTCTAGTCGCTCCCTAGCACCCCATAGCCGCCCCACGGCGCCCCACACCTGCCCCATAGCCGCCCCATAGCACCCTATAGCCACCCCAGGCACCCCATAGCCACCCTATAGCCATCTTGGGCACCCTATAGCCACCCCCTAGCGCCCTATAGCCACCCCAGGTGCCCCATAGCGCCCCATAGCGCTCTATAGCTCCCATAGCGACCCCTTAGCGCCCCATAGCCCCCTATAGCCCCCATAGCCCCCCATAGCCCCCCATAGCGCCCTATAGCCCCTACAGCCCCCATAACCACCCCATAACCACCCCATAGCCCCCCATAGCCCCCCACAGCCCCCATAGCCCCCATAGCCCCCCATAGCCCCCCATAGCCCCCATAGCCCCTATAGCCCCCCATAGCCCCCCCATAGCCCCCATAGCCCCTATAGCCCCCTATAGCCCCCATAGCCCCCCATAGCCCCCCATAGCCCCCCCACAGCCCCCATAGCCCCCATAGCCCCCCCATAGCCCCCATAGCCCCCTATAGCCCCCATAGCCCCCATAGCCCCCATAGCCCCCATAGCCCCTATAGCCCCCATAGCCCCCCATAGCCCCCATAGCCCCCATAGCCCCTCTATAGCCCCCATAGCCCCCATAGCCCCCATAGCCCCCCACAGCCCCCATAGCCCCCCATAGCCCCCATAGCCCCCCATAGCCCCCATAGCCCCTATAGCCCCTATAGCCCCCCATAGCCCCCCATAGCCCCCATAGCCCCTATAGCCCCCCATAGCCCCCCATAGCCCCCATAGCCCCCCATAGCCCCCCCATAGCCCCCATAGCCCCCCATAGCCCCCATAGCTCCCCATAGCCCCCATAGCCCCCATAGCCCCCCATAGCCCCCTATAGCCCCCATAGCCCCCATAGCCCCCATAGCCCCCATAGCCCCCCCATAGCCCCCCATAGCCCCCATAGCCCCCATAGCTCCCCCATAGCTCCCCCATAGCCCCCCATAGCCCCCATAGCCCCCCATAGCCCCCATAGCTCCCCCATAGCCCCCATAGCCCCCCCATAGCTCCCCCATAGCCCCCATAGCCCCCATAGCCCCCCATAGCCCCCCATAGCCCCCCCATAGCCCCCATAGCGCCCGCACCCCCCCCCCCCCGCCCCCCCCCCCCCCACCCCAGGGCTCCCCCGCCCCCGTTTTCCCCGGGGGGCGGGGGTTCCCCGCCGGGGGGGGGGGTTGGGGGGGGGGGGGGGTGGGGTTTCTTGGTGGGGGGCGGGGTTTGGTGGCCCGGGGGCGAGGTTTCCCAGGAGAGGGCAGGGTTTGGTGGCTGGGGGTGGGGTTTGGTGGCTGGGGGCGGGGTTTCCCAGCGGGGGGCAGGGTTTGCCAGGCTGGGGGCGGGGTTTGGCGGGGTGGGGGCGGGGTTTCCCAGCGGGGGGCAGGGTTTGGCAGGCTGGGGGCGGGGTTTGGCGGGGCGGGGGCGGGGTTTGGCGGGGCGGGGTGGGGTTTGGTGGGGCGGGGGCGGGGTTTCCCAGCGGGGGGCAGGGTTTGGCAGCCCGGGGGCGGGGTTTGGTGGCTGGGGGTGGGGTTGGGCGGGGCGGGGGCGGGGTTTCCCAGCAGGGGGCAGGGTTTGGCGGCCCAGGGGTGAGGTTTCCCGGCGGGGGGCGGGGTGGGGCGGGGCGGGGGCGGGGTTTGGCGGGGCGGGGGCGGGGTTGGGCGGGGCGGGGGCGGGGTTTCCCAGCGGGGGGCAGGGTTTGGCAGCCCGGGGGCGGGGTTTGGTGGCTGGGGGTGGGGTTTGGCGGGGCGGGGGCGGGGTTTCCCAGCGGGGGGCAGGGTTTGGCGGCCCAGGGGTGAGGTTTCCCGGCGGGGGGCGGGGTGGGGCGGGGCGGGGCGGGGTTGGGCGGGGCTGGGGGCGGGGCGGGGGGCGGGGGGCGTGGCTGAGGGCCCCTCGGGCGCAGGGGGCTTTGCGCTGCTGCCCTTCCTCTGGCTGGTGAACGTCCTCTGGTTCTTCCGCGAGGCCTTCGTGGCCCCCCCGTACGGGGAGCAGCCCCTCATCCGCCGCTGTGAGCCGCCTATGGGGGCCATAGGGGCTGGGGGGGCTGGGGGGGGCATGGGGGGGGCCATAGGGGCTGGGGGGGGGCCATAGGGGGGCTATAGGGGGGCTGGGGGGGCCATAGGGGGGGCTATGGGGGGGGGGGGGGCTATAGGGGCTGGGGGGGGGCCATAGGGGGGCCATGGGGGGCTGGGGGGGGCTATAGGGGCTGGGCGGGGCCATAGGTGGGCTATGGGGGGCTGGGGGGGCTATAGGGGCTGGGGGGGGCCATAGGGGGGCTATAGGATCTGGGGGGGGGCTATAGGGGCTGGGGGGGCCATAGGGGAGCTATGGGGGCTGGGGGGCTATAGGGGCTGGGCGGGGCCATAGGGGGGCTATAGGGGCTGGGGGGGCATAGGGGGGCTATAGGGGGGCTGCGGGGGGGCCATAGGGGCGGGGGGGCCATAGGGGGGCTATAGGTGGGGCATAGGGGGGTCTGGGGGGGCTATAGGGGCTAGGGGGGCTATAGGGGGCCTTGGGGGGCTGGGGGGTCCATAGGGGCTGGGGGGGCATAGGGGTCTATGGGGGGCTGGGGGGTCCATAGGGGCTGGGGGGGCATAGGGGGTTCTGGGGGGCTATAGGGGGTCCTGGGGGGCTGGGGGGGCCATAGGGGGGCTATAGGGGCTGGGGGGCCGTAGGGGGGCTGGAGGGGGCTATAGGGGCTGGGGGGCATAGGGGCTCTATAGGGGGTACTGGGGGGTATAGGGGCTCTATGGGGGGTAGGGGGGCTCTGGGGGTCTGTAGGGGTCTGTAGGGGAGCCAGGGGGGCTATAGGGGGTCTATAGGGGCTCGGGGGGGCCTGGGGGGTATAGGGGGCTACTGGGAGGGCACTGGGGGGATACTGGGAAGGATACGGGGGTCCGGGGGGGCTACTGGGGCTACTGGGAGGGCACTGGAGAGACTGGTGGGATACTGGGAGGGGTGTGGGGGCACTGAGGGGGTACTGGGAGGGTACTGGGGAGACTGGGAGGGATATGGGGGGTCCTGGGAGGATACTGGGGACACTGGGAAGGCACTGGGGAGAGTGGGGGTGTCCTGGGGGGATACTGGGAGGGAACTGGGGGAGATGCGGGGTTACTGGGAAGGAACTGGGGGATACTGGGGGGATGTGGGGGCACTGGGGGATACTGGGGGGATGTGGGGATACTGGGGGGGATGTGGGGGCACTGGGGGGATACTGGGGGGATTTGGGGATACTGGGAGGGCCCTGGGGGATACTGGGGGGGATGGGGGGATACTGGGGGGGATACTGGGAGGGCCCTGGGGCATACTGGGAGGGATGTGGGGGCACTGGGGGGATACTGGGAGGGATTTGGGGATACTGGGGGGGCCCTGGGGGATACTGGGGGGGATGTGGGGGCACTGGGGGGATACTGGGGGGATTTGGGGATACTGGGGGTATACTGGGAGGGCTCTGGGGGATACTGGGGGGATGTGGGGATACTGGGGGGGATGTGGGGATACTGGGGGGATACTGGGAGGGCCCTGGGGGATACTGGGGGGCATGGGGGGGCACTGGGGGATACTGGGGGGGATTTGGGGATACTGGGAGGGCCCTGGGGGATACTGGGGGGGATGGGGGGGCACTGGGGGGATACTGGGGGGGATTTGGGGATACTGGGGGGATACTGGGAGGGCTCTGGGGGATACTGGGGGGATGTGGGGATACTGGGGGGGATGTGGGGATACTGGGGGGATACTGGGAGGGCCCTGGGGGATACTGGGGGGCATGGGGGGGCACTGGGGGATACTGGGGGGATTTGGGGATACTGGGAGGGCCCTGGGGGGTACTGGGGGGCATGGGGGGGCACTGGGGGATACTGGGGGGATGTGGGGATACTGGGGGGGATGTGGGGGCACTGGGGGGATACTGGGGGGGATGTGGGGATACTGGGGGGATACTGGGAGGGCCCTGGGGGATACTGGGGGGGATGTGGGGATACTGGGGGGATACTGGGAGGGCCCTGGGGGATACTGGGGGGGATGTGGGGATACTGGGGGGATACTGGGAGGGCCCTGGGGGATACTGGGGGCCCCCCCTGACCCCGCCCCTCCCCCCGCAGACGTCCGGCGCTCGGCGCTGGGGCTGGGGCTGTGGGGGGTGGGGCTGGGGGCCTGGGTGGGCGTCTTCCAGAGCCGCCGCGCCCAATGGGGGGCCCTGGGCGATTACCTGGCCTTCACCCTCCCCCTCGGCACCCCCTGAGCCCCTCCCCCCCCGCCCCTCCCCCACCCCCCCCCCCGGCGGTGGGGGAGGGGCCCCTGAAGATGGCGGAGCGGCGGGAGGGGAGGTGAGGGGGAGGGGCTGGAAGGGGGGGGAGGGGCTGAGGTTGGGGGGGGGGCTGGAATGGGGGAGGGGCTGAGATGGGGGGGATTAAATGGGGGGAGGGGCTGAAATAGGGGGAGGGGCCGGGATTTGGGGGGAGGGGCTGAAATGGGGGGAGGGGCCGGGATTTGGGGGGAGGGGCTGAGATGGGGGGGGGGATTAAATGGGGGGAGGGGCTGAAATAGGGGGAGGGACCGGGATTTGGGGGGAGGGGCTGAAACGGGGGGAGGGGCCGAAATGGGGGGATTAAATGGGGGGGATGGGCCGAGATTTGGGGGGAGGGGCTGAGTTTGGGGGAGGGGCCGAGATTTGGGGGGAGGGGCTGAGATTGGGGGAGGGAATTAAAAATGGGGGGAGGGGCTGAAATTTGGGGGGAGGGGCTGAAGCTTGGGGGAGGAGCCACAAATTGGGGAGGAGGAGCCGAAATTGGGGGGGGGGAGGGGAGTTGGGGGAGGGGCTGAGCTGGGGGGCCGCTGTTGGGGTGGGGGAGGGGATTGGGGGGGGCGTGGCTGACCCCACCCCCATCCCCCCGTCCGCAGGAGCAGTGACATCACGTGACGACACGTGACATCATCTGACGTCAGCCCTCCCCCCCCAACTTTGGGGCGGTTCCTGCAGATTTGGGGGCTCCGCCCCCCCCAATAAACCCGCCTTGGCCCCGCCCCCCAGCGTCACGTGTGCTCATTGGCCCTGCCCCCGAGTGGACGTGGCCCCCTTAAGCCCCGCCCACTCCCTCAATGGATCACGTGGGGCGGGGGGGCAGAGCCTTTATTGGGGGTGGGGCTTACAGAGGGGGGCGTGGCCACGCTTGGGGGCGTGGCCGGGTCGAGGGGGGGGCGAGGCTTGCGGCCTGGCTGCAATGCGAGGCTGCCATTGGTCCTTGGGGCTGGAGGGGGCGTGGCCTCTCGGGGAAGGTTGACCGGGGGCGTGGCCTCCGGGGGGGCGTGGCCGATGTGGGCGTGGCTACTGGCGCTCGTAGATGAGGCGCAGGAGGCGGAGGCTGGGCCCGTAGCGCTGCTGCTGCCGCTGCCCCGCCTCCTGCCAGCTGTGACGTCATCGCCGCGTCATCGCCACCCCTCCCCCCGCGACTCCGCCCCCTCCCCCCCCCACTGGCCCCAGTTTGCTCCCAGTGCCCCCCCCAGTGCCCTCCCAGTGCCCCCCAGTGCCTCCCAGTATCCCCCCAGTGCCCCCCAATGCTCTCCCAGTATGCCCAGTACCCTCCCAGTATCCCCCCAGTGCCCTCCCAGTATCCCCCAGTGCCCCCAGGTATCCCCCCAGTGCCCATCCAGTATCTCCCCAGTGCCCTCCCAGTATCCCCAGTGCCCCCCCAGTATCCTCCCAGTATCCCCAGTGCCCTCCCAGTATCCCCCAGTGCCCCCAGGTATCCCCCCAGTGCCCATCCAGTATCTCCCCAGTGCCCTCCCAGTATCCCCAGTGGCCCCCCAGTATCCTCCCAGTATCCCCCCAGTATCCCCCCAGTGCCCTCCCAGTATCCCCCCAGTGCTCTTCCAGGTATCCCCCCAGTGCCCCCACATCCTTCCCAGTGCTCCCCAGTGCCCTCCCAGTATCCCCAGTCCCCCCAGTATCCTCCCAGTATCCCCCCAGTGCCCTCCCAGTATCCCCAGTGCCCCCAGTATCCCCCCAGTGCTCTTCCAGTATCCCCCTAGTGCCCCCACATCCTTCCCAGTGCCCCCCAGTGCCCTCCCAGTATCCCCAGTCCCCCCCAGTATCCCCCCAGTGCCCTCCCAGTGCCCCCCAGCCTCCCCAGTCCCCCACCGCTGCCGCACGCGCTTCCAGCGCTCCATGTTCTTGTAGATCAGCGATGACATCGAGGGGGCGGGGTCAGGCAGCTGGGGGGGGGGCGCGGTGATGTCACGGCGACGTGGCGAATGCCGGTGATGTCACCGGGGCCTGGCGGCGGGGGGGAGGGGTTGGGGGCCCGGGGGGCACTTGGGGGTCCCAGGGGGGCACTTGGGGGGCGGGGGGGGTCCCAGGGGGGCACTTGGGGGGCAGGGGGGCACTTGGGGGGCGGGGGGGTCCAAGAGGGGGCACTTGGGGGTCCCAGGGGGGCACTTGGGGGGCAGTTGGGGGGCAGGGGGGGCACTTGGGGGGCAGGGGGGTCCCAGAGGGGGCACTTGGGGGGCAGGGGGGCACTTGGGGGGCAGTTGGGGGGCAGGGGGGGCACTTGGGGGGCAGGGGGGGTCCCAGAGGGGGCACTTGGGGGTCCCAGGGGGGCACTTGGGGGGCAGGGGGGCACTTGGGGGGCAGTTGGGGGGCAGGGGGTTCACTTGGGGGGCAGGGGGGCACTTGGGGGGTGGGGGGGTCCCAGAGGGGGCACTTGGGGGGCAGGGGGGCAGTTGGGGGGCGGGGTCTCACCTGGTCGGGGGCGGGGCCCCCTCCTCGGGCCCGAGGGGGAGGGGATGCGGGGAGGCCCCGGGGGGCGGGGGGGCAGCTCGTAGATGTCCTCGCCCTTCCCAGCATGCCCGGCGGCGCCCTGGGGGGAGGGGAGGGGGGGGTCAGGGGCGCCCCACCCCCCACCCCCCGCATTGGGGGGGCCCCCCCCAGCCCCATAGCAACACGTTACCCTCCCCCCCCAGCCCCCCAAGTTATGGGGCGCACCCCCAAGAACCCCCCCAATCCATGGGGCACTTGGGGGGCACTTGGGGGGCAGCGGGGGGGCAGGTGGGGGGCAGAAGTGGGGCAGCTGTGGGACAGTTGGGGGCAGATGTGGGGCAGTTGGGGGCAGATGTGGGGCAGATGTGGGGCAGTTGGGGCAGTTGGGGGGCAGGGGGGGCAGCGGGGGCAGATGTGGGGCAGATGTGGGGCAGTTGGGGGGCAGGTGTGGGGCAGCGGGGGCAGATGTGGGGCAGATGTGGGGCAGTTGGGGGCAGATGTGGGGCAGATGTGGGGCAGTTGGGGGGCAGGTGTGGGGCAGCGGGGGCAGATGTGGGGCAGATGTGGGGCAGTGGGGGGCAGTTGTGGGGCAGTGGGGGCAGTTGGGGGGCAGCGGGGGCAGATGGGGGGCAGTTGGGGGGCAGATGTGGGGCAGCGGGGACAGTTGGGGGGCAGATGGGGGGCAGATGTGGGGCAGCGGGGGCAGTTGGGGGGCAGTTATGGGGCAGCGGGGGCAGATGTGGGGCAGCGGGGGCAGTTGGGGGGCACTTATGGGGCAGCGGGGGCAGATGTGGGGCAGTTGGGGGGCAGCAGGAGCAGTTGGGGGGCCGATGTGGGGCAGCTGTGGGGCAGTTGGGGGGCTCACCTCGGGGCGGGGCGGCGCCGGGGGGTGCTGGGGGGCAGGCGCGGCCCCGCCCCGCGCCGTGGGGCAGTTGCGCATCCAGGCGCGGCAGACGGGGTAGAGGGGCGTCCCCTCGGGGAACTGCCCCAGCTCCACGCTCCGGTCAAACAGCTTGATGACGTAGGTATCTGTGGGGCGCCCCACGGCGCGAGGGGCTCAGACCCACGGCCTGCCCCATAGCGGCCCTCCCTGCCCCACAGCGGGATGGCTGGGAGGTCACCAGCCCCATAGTGGCCCTCCCTGCCCCATAGCGGGACGGCTGGGAGACCTCCAGCCCCATAGCGGCCCTCCCTGCCCCATAGCGGGGTGACTGGGAGACCTCCAGCCCCATAGCGGCCCTCCCTGCCCCATAGCGGGGTGACTGGGAGATCTCCAGCCCCATAGCGGCCCTCCCTGCCCCACAGCGGGGTGACTGGGAGACCTCCAGCCCCATAGCGGCCCTCCCTGCCCCATAGCGGGATGGCTGGGAGGTCACCAGCCCCATAGTGGCCCTCCCTGCCCCATAGCGGGACGGCTGGGAGACCTCCAGCCCCATAGCGGCCCTCCCTGCCCCATAGCCGTTGTGGGTCAGCCCCATAGCGTCCGTGGGGCAGCCCCATAACAACTAGGGGCTGACCCCCCCCGCCCCCCCAGCCCCATAGCAGTCAGGGCTCAGCCCCACAGCAGCTCTTCCCCAGCCCCCCAGCTGCTATGGGGGAGCCCCACAGCCGCTATGGGGGAGCCCCCCCAGCACTTATGGGGCAGCCCCCCAGCTGCTATGGGGCAGCCCTACAGCACTTATGGGGCAGCCCCCCGGCCGCTATGGGGCAGCCCCCCCGCCGCTATGGGGCAGCCCCACAGCACTTTTCAGGCAGCTTCCCGGCCGCTATGGGGCAGCCCCCCAGCACTTATGGGGCAGCCCCCCCGCACTTATGGGGCAGCCCCACGGCCGCTATGGGGCAGCCCTACAGCACTTATGGGGCAGCCCCACGGCCGCTATGGGACATCCCCACAGCACTTATGGGGCAGCCCCCCCGCCGCTATGGGGCAGCCCCCCCCCGCACTTATGGGGCAGCCCCACGGCCGCTATGGGACATCCCCACAGCACTTATGGGGCAGCCCCCCCGCCGCTATGGGGCAGCCCCCCCGCACTTATGGGGCAGCCCCACAGCCGCTATGGGGCAGCCCTACAGCACTTATGGGGCAGCCCCCCAGCCGCTATGGGGCAGCCCCCCAGCCGCTATGGGGCAGCCCCCCGCCACTCACTGTGCCGCTGCTGGCCGGGCTCGGGCAGCCCCTCCTCCGCCTCCCGCCTCTTCTTCCGCCGCTGCTGGGAGAAGCGGCCCGAGGGCCTGGGGGGGGGAGGGGAGGGGGGACCCCAACATTGAGGGGGGGGAGGGGGGCCCCCAAGAATGGGGGGGGGCCCCCTCCCCCCCCCCCCCCGCCCCTCCCCCACTCACCTCTTCCCGGGGGCGGTGGGCGAGGCCTCCCTGCAACCGGAGGAGGGGGGGTGGGGGGTGGGGTTTGAACGCCCCTCCCCCACCCAGGACTCCACCCCCCGCCCCCAAATTCAGGGTCTCCCCCCTCCCCCACCCCAGGGACCCTCCCAAATTCAGGGTTCGCCCTTCCCCCACCCCAGGGACCCCCAAAATCGGGGGTTGTTCCCCCCCCAAATGCCCCTCCCCCAAATTTAGGGGCGCCCCTCCCCCACCCCAGGGACCCTCCCAAAATTCAGGGTCCCCTCCCCCCTCCCCCACCCCAGGGACCGCCCAAAACTTGGGGTCCCCTCCCCCCCCCGATGTCGGGGTGCCCCTCCCCCCCCAACCCCTCCCCCCCGATGTGGGGGTGCCCCTCCCCCCAACCCCTCCCCCCCCGATGTCGGGGTGCCCCTCCCCCCCCTCCCCCCTCCCCCCCCGATGTGGGGGTGCCCCTCCCCCCCCGATGTGGGGGTGCCCCTCCCCCCAACCCCTCCCCCCGATGTCGGGGTGCCCCTCCCCCCCTCCCCCCGATGTGGGGGTGCCCCTCCCCCCCCCCGGTGCCCCTCCCCCCTCACTTGCTGTGGGCGTCGCCGGGCCCCTTCCCCGCCTCCTCCTCCATCGGCTCCCTGCGCCCGGCGTCGGGGGGCCCGAAAGGGGGGGGGGAGGGACCCCCGGGGCCCCTCCCCCACCCCGGGGCCCCTCCCCCCCTTGGGGTCCCTCCCTGACCCCCAGCCCCCTCCCCCCCGTTTGGGGGTTCCCCGTCCACTCCCTCCCAGTCCCTCCCAGCCCCCCCAGTCCCTCCCAGTGCTCCCAGTGCCCCCAGCCCCCCCCACTCCCCCCAGTCCCCCCCAGTCCCCCCCATTCCCTCCCAGTGCTCCCAGTGCCCCCAGCCCCCCCACTCCCCCCAGTCCCTCCCAGCCCCCCCATTCCCTCCCAGTGCTCCCAGTCCCTCCCAGTGCTCCCAGCCCCCCCACTCCCCCCAGTCCCTCCCAGTGCTCCCAGTCCCTCCCAGTCCCTCCCAGTGCTCCCAGCCCCCCACTCCCCCCAGCCCCCCCAGTCCCTCCCAGTGCTCCCACTCCCCCCAGTTCCCCCCAGTCCCCCCCATTCCCTCCCAGTGCTCCCAGTGCCCCCAGCCCCCCCACTCCCCCCAGTCCCTCCCAGTGCTCCCAGTCCCTCCCAGTCCCTCCCAGTGCTCCCAGCCCCCCACTCCCCCCAGCCCCCCCAGTCCCTCCCAGTGCTCCCACTCCCCCCAGTTCCCCCCAGTCCCCCCCATTCCCTCCCAGTGCTCCCAGTGCCCCCAGCCCCCCCAGTCCCTCCCAGTGCTCCCACTCCCCCAGTCCCTCCCAGTGCTCCCAGTCCCTCCCAGTCCCTCCCAGTGCTCCCAGCCCCCACTCCCCCCCAGCCCCCCCAGCCCCCCCAGCCCCTCCCAGTGCTCCCAGTGCCCCCAGTCCCTCACCGCGGGCCCTGGCTCCGCTCCAGCAGCCCCTGCAGCACCGCGTCCAGGCGGCGGCGGGCGGAGGCGGCCTCCAGGTCTGGGGGGAGGGGGGCGTTGGGGACGTGGGGGGGGGGGGGGGGGGGGGACTGGGGGGGGGATGGGGGGATGGGGGGGAGCCCTGGGGACAGAGGGACATCAGGGACAGGGGGACACGGGGGCCATGGGGGGGGAGGGGGAGGGGGGCCATTGGGGACCCTTGGGGACAGTGGGGGGAGGGGGGCCATGGGGGGGGGAGGGGGGACATTGGGGGGTGGGGATGGGGGGAGGGGGCCCAAGGGGGGGTGGGGGGGGTGGGGGCCCATGGGGGGGTGGGGATGGGGGGAGGGGCCCAAGGGGGGTGGGGGGGTGGGGGGAGGGGGCCCATGGGGGGGTAGGGATAGGGGGAGGGGCCCAAGGGGGGGTGGGGGAGGGGGGACATTGGGGGGCGGGGGGAGGGGGCCCATGGGGGGGTGGGGATGGGGGGAGGGGCCCAAGGGGGGGTGGGGGAGGGGGGTGGGGAGGGGGGGACATTGGGGGGTGGGGGAGGGGGGACATTGGGGGGCGGGGGAGGGGGCCCATGGGGGGGTGGGGATGGGGGGAGGGGCCCAAGGGGGGGTGGGGGAGGGGGGGTGGGGGAGGGGCTCACCCGGTTTCTCCACCTTCACCTTCACGGCCAGCATGGCCCGGCCGGGGGCGCCTGCGGGGGGGGGGGGAGGGGGGGTCACCCTATAGGGGGTGGGGGGGCTATAGGGGCCCCCCCCCCCCCCGGGCTCCCCTATAGGGGGGTCTATAGGGGTCCCCCTCCCCCCTGGGTCCCCTATAGGGGGGGTTGGGGGGGGCTATAGGGGTCCCCTTCCCACCTGGGGCCCCTATAGGGGGGTCTATAGGCCCCCCCCCCCCCCCCCGGCTCCCCTATAGGGGAGTCTATAGGGACCACCCCCCTCCTGGGTGCCCTATAGGGGGGTCTATAGGCTTTCCCCTCCCGCCTGGGTCTCCTATAGGGGGTGGGGGGGGTCTATAGGGGCCTCCCCCCCTCCTGGGTGCCCTATAGGGGGTGGGGGGGGTCTATAGGGGCCTCCCCCCCTCCTGGGTGCCCTATAGGGGGGTCTATAGGCGTCCCCCTCCCCCCTGGCTCCCCTATAGGGGGTTGGGGGGTCTATAGGGGCCTCCCGGACGCCTGGGTGCCCTATAGGGGGGTTGGGGGGTCTATAGGGGCCTCCCCGCCCCTCCCCCCCCCCCAGCTCCCCTATAGGGGGGTCTCGGGGCTCACCCCCCCTCCCGGGCCCCTATGGGAGCGCCTATAGGCCGCGCCCCCTATCGCGGCTCTATAGGGGCTCTATAGGGGCTCCCCCCGCCGCCGGGCTGCCCCCTCCCCCCCCAAGAAGCCCCCACCCCCCCAAAACCCGCCCCTCCCCCCCCCCCCCCTCACCGCTCCCCGCCGCCGCCGCCGCCGCCGCCGCCGCCGCCGCTCCCGCCGGCTCCTCCCCCATTGGCCGCCGCGCCCGCCCGTCCCGGCGGCGCCGACCAATCAGCGCCCGGAGATCAGCCCCGCCCTCCTCCCCCCCCCCCTTTCAAGTGGGCGGCGCTTCGGCGCGGGGCGCGGCGGGAGTTGTAGTCCGCCGCCATCTTGGGGGTGGGGCCGCCATT
This sequence comes from Nipponia nippon, assembly GCF_047370975.1. Taxonomy (NCBI): domain Eukaryota; kingdom Metazoa; phylum Chordata; class Aves; order Pelecaniformes; family Threskiornithidae; genus Nipponia; species Nipponia nippon. The sequence continues at coordinate 681,084 of NW_028262363.1, forward strand.
TCGCGGGGGCCGGCGGGAAAAGGGAGGCGGCGTTGCTAAGCGACGCGCGGGGGTTGATGGGAAGGGGGAGGCCTCGGGGCGGCCGCCATGGAGCGGGTGAGGCCTCCCGGCGCCCCATAAGTGTGGGGCTGGGGGGGGGGGGTGGGGTGTGGGGGGTGTGTGTGAAGGGAGGGGTTGGGGGGGGGGGGGGGTTTTGACGTCAGCAGGCGTCAGCAGACGTCATTCCCCTCCACGCGCCAGGGGCTCGGCCTGGAGGAGCGGACGGCCCGGCTGCTGCAGAGGAGGTAAGGGGGGGGGGGGGGGGGGGGTCCGGCCCCACAGCTGCCCCATAAGTGCCCCCCCAGCCCCATAAGTGCCCCCCTTGGGCCCCCCCCCCCAGACCCCCAAGTGCCCCCCCCAGCCCCATAAGTGCCCCCCCAGCCCCCCAAGTGCCCCCCAAGTGCCCCCCAAGTGACCCCCCAGCCCCATAAGTGCCCCCCTTGGGCCCCCCCCCCCAGACCCCCAAGTGCCCCCCAGCCCCATAAGTGCCCCCCCAGACCCATAAGTGCCCCCCTTGGGCCCCCCCAGCCCCCCATCTGCCCCCCAAGTGCCCCTCAACCCCCCAAGTGCCCCCTAAGTGCCCCCCCAGCCCCATAAGTGCCCCCTTTGGGCCCCCCCAGCCCCCCAAGTGGCCCCCAGCCCCCCAAGTGCCCCCTAAGTGACCCCCCAGCCCCATAAGTGCCCCCCAAGTGCCCCCAGACCCATAAGTGCCCCCCCAGACCCATAAGTGCCCCCCTTGGGCCCCCCAGCCCCCCATCTGCCCCCCAAGTGCCCCCTAAGTGACCCCCCAGCCCCATAAGTGCCCCCCTTGGGCCCCCCCCAGACCCCCAAGTGCCCCCCAGCCCCATAAGTGCCCCCCCCAGCCCCCCAAGTGCCCCCCAAGTGCCCCCCAAGTGACCCCCCAGCCCCATAAGTGCCCCCCAGACCCATAAGTGCCCCCCTTGGGCCCCCCCCAGCCCCCCATCTGCCCCCCAAGTGCCCCCCAGCCCCCCAAGTGCCCCCTAAGTGACCCCCCCAGCCCCATAAGTGCCCCCCCAGCCCCCCAAGTGCCCTCTGGGACCCCCAAGTGCCCCCCCCATCCCCATAAGTGCCCCCTTGGGCCCCCCCAGCCCCATAAGTGCCCCCCAGCCCCCCAAGTGCCCTCTGGGACCCCCAAGTGCCCCCCTCCCCCGCCCCCAGACCCTCGGCCGCCGTGGGGGAGGGGTGGGGGCGGGGTCAGGATGGGGGGGGATCCCCTCCCCACGCCCCGCCCCTCCCCCAACCCGCCCCTCCCCCCCCCCAGCGAGGCCGTGCTCCGCCTTGGCCCCGCCCGGCCCCGCCCAGCGGACGCCGCCCCGAGGAAGCCCCGCCCCTCCAGCCCCGCCCCCGCCGACCCCCTCCTCCAATGGCGCTTGAGGCGCCGGGGGGCGGGGCCGGAGCTGGGGCGGGGCTCCCAGGATGCCGTGGGGCGGGAGCCATCTTTGACGTCACGTGACTCCCACGATGCGCCGCGGTGGGAGCCATCTTCGAGGTCACGTGACTCCCCCGAGGCGCTGCGGCCAATCAGGAGCGGCTCCCGTGCCGCGCCGCGGCGGGCGCCATCTTTGACGTCACGTGACTCCAACAATTCCTTCTGGCGGGAGCCATCTTTGATGTCACATGACCCCCATGACGCACCGCAGCGGGAGCCATGCTTGACATCACGTGACCCCCAGGGTGCCCTGTGGCGGACGCCATGTTTGGCGTCACGTGACTCCCACAATGCACCACAGCGGGAGCCGTGTTTGGCGTCACGTGACTGCGACGATTCCTTGCGGCGGGAGCCATCTTTGACGTCACGTGACTCCCAGGACGCCCCGGGGCGGGAGGAGGCGCCATTGGTGGAGCCGGGCTCCCACGATGCCTTGGGGCGGCCCCCGGGGGGCGGCTCCCATCAGCCCCTGCGGCCGGGGGGGAGGGGCCGCCAGGTGAGGGGGGAGGGGCTGAGCCGTGGGGCTGAGCTATGGGGCAGGATGGGGCCGTGGGGCTGAGCTGTGGGGCTGAGCTGTGGGGCAGGATGGGGCCGTGGGGCTGAGCTATGGGGCAGGATGGGGCCGTGGGGCTGAGCCGTGGGGCTGGATGGAGCTGTGGGGCGGAGCTATGGGGCAGGATGGGGCCGTGGGGCTGAGCCGTGGGGCTGAGCCGTGGGGCTGGGTCTCCCACAGGCGCCATGGGGCCGAGCCGTGGGGCAGGATGGGGCCGTGGGGCTGAGCCGTGGGGCTGATCCATGGGGCAGAATGGGGTTGTGGGGCTGAGCTGTGGGGCTGAGTTGTGGGGCAGGATGGAGCTGTGGGGCTGAGCCGTGGGGCTGAGCCGTGGGGCTGGATGGAGCTGTGGGGCTGAGCTATGGGGCAGGATGGGGCCGTGGGGCTGAGCCGTGGGGCTGAGCCGTGGGTCTGGGTCTCCCACAGGCGCCATGGGGCTGAGCCGTGGGGCAGAACGGGGCTGTGGGGCTGAGCCGTGGGGCTGATCCATGGGGCAGAATGGGGTTGTGGGGCTGAGCTGTGGGGCTGAGCCGTGGGGCAGGATGGGGCCGTGGGGCTGAGCCGTGGGGCTGAGCCGTGGGGCTGGATGGAGCTGTGGGGCTGAGCTATGGGGCAGGATGGGGCCGTGGGGCTGAGCCGTGGGGCTGGGTCTCCCGCAGGCGCCGTGGGGCCGAGCCGTGGGGCAGGATGAGGCCGTCAGCGACCCCCTGGAGCAGGCGCTGGGTGAGGAGCTGGGGGCGGGGGGGCACTTATGGGGCTGGGGGGGCACTTGTGGGGCTGGGGGGCACTTGGGGGGCTGGGGGGGTCACTTTTGGGTCTGGGGGTCATTTATGGGGCTGGGGGGGTCACTTGTGGGGCTGGGGGGTCACTTGTGGGTCAAGGGGTCACTTGTGGGGCTGGGGGTCACTTATGGGGCTGGGGGGCACTTATGGGTCTGGGGGTCACTTGTGGGTCTGGGGGTCACTTGTGGGTCTGGGGGTCACTTATGGGTCGGGGGGTCACTTATGGGTCTGGGGGGTCACTTGTGGGTCAAGGGGTCACTTGTGGGGCTGGGGGTCACTTGTGGGTCTGGGGGTCACTTATTGGTGGGGGGGTCACTTATGGGTCGGGGGGTCACTTGTGGGTCTGGGGGGGTCACTTATGGGTCTGGGGAGCACTTGTGGGGCTGGGGGGCACTTATGGGGCTGGGGGTCACTTATGGGTCTGGGGGGTCACTTGTGGGTCTGGGGGTCACTTATGGGGCTGGGGGTCACTTGTGGGGCTGGGCGTCACTTATGGGTCTGGGGGTCACTTATGGGTCTGGGGGGGTCACTTGTGGGTCTGGGGGGTCACTTATGGGGCTGGGGGTCACTTGTGGGTCGGGGGGGGTCACTTGTGGGGCAGCTGCCCCCCCCCCCCCAGGGGCGCCGGGGGATCCCCTCCTGCGGCTGCTGCGGGGGCGGCGCCGGGCGCTGCGGGGGCGCCTGCGGTACGGCCCCTCCCCCACCCCCGCCCCTCCCCCACCCCCCTCATTTGGGGGGGGGGGGGGGGTCGTGTCCCCTCCCCCCTCCCCCCCCCCCCCTCATTTTCTGTCTCCCCTCCCCCCCCCAGGGCCGTCGAGAGCCTCCTGGCCGCGCTGCCGGCCCCTCCCCGCCCCGCGGCGGCCAATAATAAAGCGACCACGCCCGAAAACGAGCCTCGGTGGGGGGGGGGGGGGGAGGGGCCCCCAAATCCCCTCCCCCACCTTTTGCGGTCCCTCCCCGCCCCCCCCAAACCCCACCCCCCCCCCCCCCCAACAAAAAACCCCTTTGGGGGGCCCAAGATGGCGGTGCTGCCTTGGGACTACAGCTCCCATGATGCCCCGCGGCCCCGCAGGCCGCCATTACAGGCGGGACTACAGCTCCCATGATGCCCCGCGGCCCCGCAGGCCGCCATTACAGGCGGGACTACAGCTCCCATGATGCCCCGCGGCCCCGCAGGCCGCCATTACAGGCGGGACTACAGCTCCCATGATGCCCCGCGGCCCCGCGGGCCGCCATTACAGGCGGGACTACAGCTCCCATGATGCCCCGCGGCCCCGCAGGCCGCCATTACAAGCGGGACTACAGCTCCCATGATGCCCCGCGGCCCCGCGGGCCGCCATTACAGGCGGGACTACAGCTCCCATGATGCCCCGCGGCCCCGCAGGCCGCCATTACAGGCGGGACTACAGCTCCCAGCATCCCCCGCGGCCCCGCGGGCCGCCATTACAGGCGGGACTACAGCTCCCATGATGCCCCGCGGCCCCGCAGGCCGCCATTACAGGCGGGACTACAGCTCCCATGATGCCCCGCGGCCCCGCAGGCCGCCATTACAGGCGGGACTACAGCTCCCATGATGCCCCGCGGCCCCGCAGGCCGCCATTACAGGCGGGACTACAGCTCCCATGATGCCCCGCGGCCCCGCAGGCCGCCATTACAGGCGGGACTACAGCTCCCAGCATCCCCCGCGGCCCCGCGGGCCGCCATTACAGGCGGGACTACAGCTCCCAGCATCCCCCGCGGGCCGCCATTACAGGCGGGACTACAGCTCCCGTGATGCCCCGCGGCCCCGCAGGCCGCCATTACAGGCGGGACTACAGCTCCCATGATGCCCCGCGGCCCCGCAGGCCGCCATTACAGGCGGGACTACAGCTCCCAGCATCCCCCGCGGCCCCGCGGGCCGCCATTACAGGCGGGACTACAGCTCCCATGATGCCCCGCGGCCCCGCGGGCCGCCATTACAGGCGGGACTACAGCTCCCATGATGCCCCGCGGCCCCGCGGGCCGCCATTACAGGCGGGACTACAGCTCCCATGATGCCCCGCGGCCCCGCGGGCCGCCATTGTAACCGGTCCCGCAGCTCCCGTGATGCCCCGCGGCGCCGCCCCTTTCCCGCGCTCGGCGGCCGCGGGGCTCCGCGATGGCGGCGACGGCGGCGGCGCTGGGCCGCTGGGCCCGGGCCGAGATGGAGCTGCCGCCCGCCGCCGCCCCCCCCGCGCCCGTCCTCCGCAGGTGGGAGCCCCGTCAGGGGGTGGGGGTCCCCCCGGGGGGGGGCGGGGGGGGCCCTTTCGGGGCGTTTGGGGTCCCTTTGGGGGGGGTTGGGGTCTCCGTGAGGGGATTTGGGGTCCCTTTCAGGGGATTTGGGGTCCCTTTGAGAGGATTTGGGGTCCCTTTGGGGGGATTTGGGGTCCTTTCAGGGATTTTGGGGTCCTTTGAGGAGATTTGGGGTCCCTTTGGGGGGGGTTGGGGTCTCCGTGAGGGGATTTGGGGTCCTTTCGGGGGTTTTGGGGTCCTTTGAGAGGATTTGGGGTCCCTTTGAGGAGTTTTGGGGACTTTTCGGGGGTTTTGGGGTCCCTTTGAGGGGATTTGGGGTCTCCGTGAGGGGATTTGGGGTCCCTTTCAGGGGTTTTGGGGTCCCTTTGAGGAGATTTGGGGTCCCTTTGGGGGGATTTTGGGGTCCTTTCAGGGGTTTTGGGGTCCTTTGAGGAGTTTTAGGGTCCTTTCAGGGGGTTTGGGGTCCTTTTGGGGGGATTTGGGGTCTCCGTGAGGGGATTTGGGGTCCTTTCGGGGGTTTTGGGGTCCCTTTGAGGGGGTTTGGGGTCCCTTTGGGGGGATTTTGGGGTCTTTTCAGGGGATTTGGGGTCCTTTTAGCAGTTTTAGGATCCTTTCAGGGGGTTTGGGGTCCCTTTGAGGGGATTTGGGGTCCTTGTAGGAGATTTGGGTCCCTTTGGGGGGATTTGGGGTCTCCGTGAGGGGTTTTGGGGTCCCTCTGGGGGATTTTGGGGTCCCTTTGAGGAGGTTTTGGGGTCCCTTTGGGGATTTGGGGTCCTTTCAGGGATTTTGGGGTCCCTTTGAGGGGGATTTGGGGTCCCTTTGAGGGGTTTTGGGGTCCCCCGGGGGGATTTTGGGGTCCTTTCAGGGGATTTGGGGTCCCCTTGAGGTGGTGGTGTTGGGGGGGGTTGGGGTCCCCCCTGGGGTTTTTGGGGTCCCCCCGACTTTTGGGGACCCCCCTGACCCCCCCTCCCCTCCCCCCCCCCAGGCTCTGCTCGGGTCCCTGCGCCCCCATTTGGGAGGTCGTCACCCGCCCCGGGCGGCCCCCGCGGGGGGGGGGGGGGGGGGGTGTCCCCAACATCTGGGGGGGGGTCCCCAACATCTGGGGGGACCCCAAAAATGGGGGGGGGGACCCCCCAAAATGCAGGGGGTTGATTGAGGTGGGGGGGGGGGGGTTTTGTGCCCGCAGGACCGTGAAGAAGATTCGGGGGAACCTGCGCTGGTATCCGCCGCCCCCGAAACCGGGGGGAGGGGGTCCCCAAAACCGTGGGGGGGGGGGGTCCCCAAAACTGTGGGGGGGTCCCCAAAACTGTGGGGGTCCCCAAAACTGTGGGGGGTCCCCAAAACCTGGGGGGACCCCGAAATCCCCAGGAGCGCCTTCAAATTAGGGGGATCCCCCCCCCCCCAAAATCCCCCCCCCCGGGCCCCCCAAAATCCCCGGGGGACCCCAAAATCTGCCCCCCCCCCCCCCAGGGCGCCCCAAAACCCAGGGGGGGGACCCCAAAATCCCCCCCCCAGGGCGCCCCAAAACCCGGGGGGGGACCCCAAAACCCAGGGGGGGGACCCCAAAATCCCCCCCCCAGGGCGCCCCAAAACCCGGGGGGGGACCCCAAAATCCGGGGGGGACCCCAAAACCCCCGGGGGACCCTAAAACCCCCCTGGAGCACCCCAAAATCAGGGGGGCCCCCAAAATCCCCCCAGTGCCCCCCCAAAACACCCCCCGGGAGCCCCCCCCCCCCCCCAAATCCCCCCCGGCCCCCATAGACCCGGGGAGGGGGGGGGGTCCCCAAAACCCGGGGGGGTCCCCCAAAACCTCCCCCCCCCCCCCAAAAACGTTGTTCCTTAACGGGGGGGCGGAGGGACCGGCACCTGGAGGAGACCGAGGTGGGGGGGGGGGGGGCGGGGGGTTTTGGGGGGCCCCCGGGGGCGGGGGGAGGGTTGGGGGTTGGGGGGGGGGCCCTTGGGGGGGGGGGGGGCCCTGGGGGTTTGGGGGGTCCTGATTTTGGGGGGGGGGGGGGAGGATTTGGGGGGGCCGCTGGGATTGGGGGGCTCACGGGGGGGATTTGGGGGGGGGGCTGAGGTTTGGGGGGGCCCTGGGGGGGGGGCCCTGGGGGGTTTGGGGGTCCTGATTTGGGGGGGGGATTTGGGGGGGCCCGGGGGGGAGGGGAGATTTGGGGGGCCCTGGGGGTTTTTGGGGGGGGGGAGGGGAGATTTTGGGGGGGCCCTGGGGGGGAGGGGGAGCTGGGGGGGGGGCGGGGGGGTCGGACCCTGCGATCGACCTCTGCCCCACCCCCTCCCCGGGCAGGGGGCGTGGCCGGCCCCGCCCCTGGGCGTGGCGCGGGGGGCGGTGCCCCGCCTGCGGCAGGAGGTGGCGGCGCTGGGCGTGGCCCTGGGCGGGGCGCAGGCGGCGGCGCTGGAGCTGGGTGAGTCCCCTCCTCCCCCCCCCCTTGCCCCGCCCCACTCACGCCCCACCCCCCCTCATGCCCCACCCCCCCTCACCCCCGCCCTCTTTTTTGGCCCCTCCCAGAGGCGGAGCTGGGGGCGGTGCTCTGCCGGCGAGGGGCGGAGCTTCGGCGAGGGGCGGAGCTACGGCTGCTAGGGGCGGCGGCCGCCGGGGCGGGGCAGATGCTGCAGGGGGGCCGGGGGGCCCTGGCCCCGCCCCTGCTGTGAGTCACGTGGTTGGGGGGTGGGGCTCTGCGGGGGTGGGGCTGGTTGGGGGCGGAGCTGAAGGGAGTGGGTGGGGCTCCGTACGGGCAGGGATTTTCACTGACTGGGGGGGCTTGGATGGATGAGGGGGTGGAGCTTTTGGAGTGGGCGGGGCTTCCCCTAGGGGGCGGGGCTTTCCACTTAGGGGGTGTGGCTTCCCACGGGGGTCGGGGCTTCTGTGGCAGGGAGGGGCCTCCCTGGTGGGGGCGGAGCTTGGGGCAGGATTTCCTGGCAGGGGCGGGGCTTCCCCTCAGGGGTGGGGCTAGGTAAAGGGGCGGGGCTTGTTCCCGAGGGTGGGGGCTTGCGGAAGGGGGCGTGGGTCTCTGCTGTGGGCGTGTCCCTTCCCATGATGCTCTTTGCAGGCAGGAGGAGGCGGAGCCGGAGCCGGACATGGTGGTGAGTGGGGGGCGGGGCTTGCGGTGGGGGCGGGACTGGAAGGGGGCGGGGCGTGCAGTGATTGGCTCCTCCCCTGCAGGCCTCGGTCCGGGCCCTGTGCAGGATGCGGGCGGAGGCGCTGGAGGCTTGGCTGGAGCCCCGCCCCCTTCCCCGGTAAGCCCCGCCCCCTCCTGTCAATCACCCCCCCTGTCACTCCCAGGGCGCTTTTCGGCTGTCAATCACTTGGCTGTCAATCATCTGCTGCCTGCCCCTCCCCCGGCTGCTCCCCCTGTCAATCATGTTGTAGCTGTCAATCGTTCTGCACCTGTCAATCATTCTGCGGCTGTCAATCATTCTGCGGCTGTCAATCATTGTCTGGTTGTTCTGCACCTGTCAGTTATTCTGCCCTTGTCAATCATCGTACACCTGTCAATCATTCTTTCCCTGTCCGTCACTTACCTGTCAATCATTCTTGACACGTGAACTGATCTGCAGCTGTCAATCATTTTGTTTGATTGGCAGCCAGGGTTATCAATCGCTCAGCCCGCCTGTCAATCGCTTCTGTTGTCTCCTTGTCAATCGGTCAACCCGTCAATCAACCCCCCGCCTGTCAATCACCTGCCTGTCCCTCGCTCCCAGCCCCCCAAATCATCCCTGTCAATCAGTCAGGAGCTGTCAATCACCCTGAGCTGTCAGCTGCTCTGTCCTGTCAATCACTGGGACCTGTCAATCACCGCCTTGTCAATCCTGACCTGTCAATCATTTCTGTCATTTGCTTTTCTGGCTCTTTCTTGACCTGTCAATCACCCTGCCCCGCCAGTTACCGCCCTGTCAATCACCTGAGCTGTCAATCACTCCCCCAGCCCCTCCCTCAGTTGTCAATCACCTGCTCTGCCCCTCCCTGAGCTGTCAATCATCTCCCCTGCTCCGCCTCTCCTTGCTCTGTCCATCAGGGATCTGTCAATCAATCCCTGAGCTGTCAATCATGGGGCTGTCCATCACTCCCTGAGCTGTCAATCACACCCTGAGCTGTCACTCTCTGAGCTGTCAATCACTGTTGGAGCTGTCAATCCCTCCCTGAGCTGTCAGTCACCCCCTGAGCTGTCAGTCACCCCCCGAGCTGTCAGTCACGGAGCTGTCAATCACCCCCTGAGCTGTCAGTCACCCCCCGAGCTGTCAGTCACGGAGCTGTCAATCACCCCCTGAGCTGTCAGTCACCCCCTGAGCTGTCAGTCACGGAGCTGTCAGTCACCCCCTGAGCTGTCAATCACCCCCCGACCTGTCAGTCACGGAGCTGTCAATCACCCCCTGAGCTGTCAGTCACCCCCTGAGCTGTCAATCACCCCCTGAGCTGTCAGTCACCCCCTGAGCTGTCAATCACCCCCTGAGCTGTCAATCACCCCCTGAGCTGTCAATCATCACCCGCAGGGCGCCGGAGCTGATGGCGGCGGCGACCGAGCGCTGGCTGCGGGAGGCCGAGGTTTGGGGCGGGGCGGGGCGGGGTCCCGGGGGCGTGGCCAGGGCGGGGTCCCGCCCACCCGGGTGCCCCTCCCCCACCCTCAGGTGCCCCTCCCCCCCCCCAGGCGCTGCTCTCCCGCCACCCCCCCCCCCGGCTGCTGGGGGCCCTCGAGCGGCTGCTGATGGACAGGTGGGGGCGGGGCCTGGGAAGGGGGCGGGGCCTGAGAGGGGGCGGGGCCCGGGAAGGGCGGGGCTGTTGGGGAGGGGGGCTTGGAGGGGAGGTGGGGAGCTGGGGAGGGGGGAGCTTGGGGGCGTGGCGCTTGGGGGCGTGGCTTGGTAGTAGGGTGCGGCTTGGGGGCAGGGCCTCTTGGGGTGGGGCTGTGGAAGGGGCGTGGCCAAGGCGTTTCCCAGGAGGGGGTGGGGTTTTGGCCTGGCGGCGGAGCTTCCCCCCCCCCCCCCCAGGGGCGTGGCTAAACGGGGGTGGGGGTCTGAGAAGGGGGTGTGGCTAAGGGCTGGGGGCGTGGCCTCGGGGAAAGGGCGGGGCCTGAGGGGGGTGTGGCTGTTCTCCCTTCCAGGATGGCGGCGCCTGACCTTGACCTTGACCCCGAGCCCGACCTTGACCCCGGGGACACGCCCAGCATGGCCGCCCTCATCCAGGTGGGGGGGGGGCTCGGGGGCCATTTTGGGGGGTCAGTGGCCATTTTGGGGGGGTCGGTGGCCATTTTGGGGGGTCGGGAGCCATTTTGGGGGGGCTGGGAGCCATTTTGAGGGGTTCAGTGGCCATTTTGGGGGGTTGGGAGCCATTTTGGGGGGTTCAGTGGCCATTTTGGGGGGCTGGGAGCCATTTTGGGGGGTCGGGAGCCATTTTGAGGGGTTCAGTGGCCATTTTGGGGGGGTCGGTGGCCATTTTGGGGGTTGGGAGCCATTTTGGGGGGGTTCAGTGGCCATTTTGGGGGGCTGGGAGCCATTTTGGGGGGTCGGGAGCCATTTTGAGGGGTTCAGTGGCCATTTTGGGGGGGTCGGTGGCCATTTTGGGGGGTTGGGAGCCATTTTGGGGGGGTCAGTGGCCATTTTGGGGGGCTGGGAGCCATTTTGGGGGGTCAGGAGCCATTTTGGGGGGGTCAGTGGCCATTTTGGGGCATTGGGAGCCATTTTGGGGGGACTGGGAGCCATTTTGGGGGGTTGGTGGCCATTTTGGGGGGCTGGGAGCCATTTTGGGGGGTCGGGAGCCATTTTGGGGGGACTGGGAGCCATTTTGGGGGGGTCGGTGGCCATTTTGGGGGGGAGGGTGAATTTGGGGGCCCCTTGGGGGGCTGGGGGCGGCCATTTTGAGGCATTGCGGGGGGTGGGGGTGGGGGGGGTGGTTTGGGGGCTCCCCCCCCCCCCTCCCCCGCCGCGGTTTTGGGGCGCCCGCACGGACTCGAGGTGCCCCCTTCCCCCCTCCCCCCCCCCCCACAGGAGGGGTGGGGGGCGGTGGGGGAGGTGTGGGGGCGGCTGCCCCCCTGGTCCCCCCCCTGCGCCCCCCCCCCCCGCGCCTGGCCCGCCCGCGCCGCCCCCCGCGCCTGGCCGCGGACGCCCCCCCCCTGCGCCCCGCCAGGTCCCCGCGCCCCGAAACCCCCCCCCCCCCCGCGCCCCAACCCCCCCTGCACCCCAAACCCCTCCCCCGCGCCCCAAAACCCCCCCCCCCACCCCCCCAAAATGGCTGCTGGGACCCCCCACCCCCCCCAAAATGGCTGCTGGGACCCCCAACCCCCCCCACCCCCCAAAATGGCTGCTGGGACCCCCCACCCCCCCAAAATGGCTGCTGGGACCCTTGGGGACCCCCAAACCCCCCCAGCCCCCCCACCCCCCCCCAAAATGGCTGCTGGGACCCCCCACCCCCCCCAAAATGGCTGCTGGGACCCTTGGGGACCCCCAACCCCCCCATCCCCCCCAAAATGGCTGCTGGGACCCCCAACCCCCCCACCCCCCAAAATGGCTCCTGGGACCCCCAAAACCCCCCAACCCCCCCAAAATGGCTGCTGGGACCCTTGGGGACCCCCAAACCCCCCATCCCCCCCCAAAATGGCTGCTGGGACCCCCAAAACCCCCCAACCCCCCCAAAATGGCTGCTGGGACCCTTGGGGACCCCCAAACCCCCCCAGCCCCCCCAAAATCGCTCCTGGGACCCCCAAACCCCCCAAATCCCCCCAAAATGGCTGCTGGGACCCCCCACCCCCCCAAAATGGCTGCTGGGACCCCCAAAACCCCCCAACCCCCCCAAAATGGCTCCTGGGACCCCCAACCCCCCCCACCCCCCCCCCAAAATGGCTGCTGGGACCCCCAGCCCCCCCAAAATGGCTGCTGGGACCCCAAAACCCCCCACCCCCCCCAAAATGGCTGCTGGTGCCCCAAACCCCCCAACCCCCCCCCAAACAGCCCCTGCCCCCCCCCCATCGCCCCCTCCCCCCCCCCCCCGATATCGGGGTCCCCCCCCCGATTTCGGGGTGTCCCCCCCCCCCTCCCCCCCAGGCTGGCGCTGGAGGCGGCGGGGCTGGCGGGGGCGCGGGGGCGCTGCGGCGGGGGGCGCGGGCGCTGCGGGGGGCCCCCCTCCCCCTCCCCTCCCCCTCCCCCCCCGGGGGAGCTGCGGCGGCAGCTGCGGCGCGGGAGGCGGCGGCTGGTGGGTGCGGGGGGGGGGGGAGGGAGGGGGGGGTGGGGTGCGGGGGGGGTTGGGGGGTGCGGGGGGGGGGGGGTGGGGTGCGGGGGGGTTGGGGGGGTGCGGGGGGGAGGGGAGGGGGGGGGTGGGGTGCGGGGGGGGAACTGGGGGGGTTGGGGGTGCGGGGGGAGGGGGCAATTGGGGTGTGGGGGGAGGGGGGGGGGGGGTTTGGGGGTCTGGGGGTGCGGGGGGGCAATTGGGGTGCGGGGGGGGGAGGGGGGATTTGGGGGGTCTGGGGGTGCGGGGGGAGGGGGCAATTGGGGTGTGGGGGGAGGGGGGATTTGGGGGGGTCTGGGGGTGCGGGGGGGGGTTGGGGGGTGCGGGGGGGGGCAATTGGGGTGCGGGGGGAGGGGGGATTTGGGGGGTCTGGGGGTGCAGGGGGAGAGGGGGAATTGGGGTGCGGGGGGTTGGGGGGGTTTGGGGGGGTTGGGGTGCGGGGGGGAGGGGCAATCGGGGTGCGGGGGGGTTGGGGGGTTTGGGGGTGCGGGGGGGAGGGGAGTGGGGAATTGGGGTGCGGGAGGGTCTGGGGGTGCGGGGGGGGCCCCCCTGATTTTGGGGTCCCCCCTTCCCCTCCCCCCCAGGGGCGTCGCCAGCGCCGGCTCCGGGCCCTGGGCGCGGCCACCGACGCCCTCAGAGCGCGGCTGCGGCCCCTCCAGGCCCAGGTGGGGCCCCCCGCCCCCCAGGGCCCCCCAAACCCGGGGGGGACCCCAACCCCCCCCACCCCCCCCAGGGCCCCCCAAACCCCGGGGGACCCCAAAACCCCCCCCTTAAATCTCCCATGGGGGGGGGGAGGGGAAATATGGGGCGGGGGGAGGGGAGCCCCCAAATTTGGGGGGGGGGGGGTGCCCCGGGGGGGGGGAGGGGAGGAGGTTTTGGGGTTTCCCCCACCCCCAATTTGGGGGGGTTTAAGGGGGGGAGGGGGGGGTTTGGGGTGCCCCCAGGGTGGGGGAGGGGATTTGGGGGGGGGGGGGTCCCTGCCCCGCGGGGGGGGAGGGGTCCTGGGGGTTTGGGGGTCCCCTGAAATGGGGGGAGGGGTTGTGGGGGAGGGGATTTTTGGGGGTCCCTCAGGGTGGGGGAGGGGATCGGGGGGGCTGCCCCAAAGTAGGCGGGAGGGGGAGGGGCGCTTTGGGGGAGGCCAGGGGTGGGGGAGGGGTGGGGGTTGGGGGATCCTGACCCCTCCCCCCCCCTTCCCTCGCAGGTGTGGGGGGAGGGGCGGGCGGGGCTGAGCCGCGCCCTCGCGGCCCTGCTGGAGGCGGCGGAGCGGCTGCGCCGGGTCCTGGCTGAACTGGGAGCACTGGGAGGACTGGGAGAGCCCCCCCCGCGGTGAGCACGGGCCCCTTGGGGGGGGGGGGGGGGAGGGGTCCTGGGGGGTGGGGGTCCTGCTGACCCCTCCCCCCCCCTTAGCCCCGCCCCGGACCCGCTGCTGCCCGTGTGCCACGCCCTCGGCCTGGGCCCCTGCAAGGTGGGGGGAGGGGCACCTGTGGGGGGGGGGGGGCACAAGGGCGGGGGGGGGGGGGCCCAGTGGTAGGGGAGGGGCACGCAGAGGGAGGGGGAGGGGTTCGAGGAGTGGGGGAGGGGGGGTCGAGGGGGGCGCCCAGGGGTGGGGGAGGGGCGCCTGTGGGGTGGGGGGAGGGGCTTCAAGGGCACGGGGGCGGGGGGGGAGGGGGCCACCCAAGGGTGGGGGAGGGGCGGTGGGGCCCAGGCCCCTCCCCCACCCCCCGCCCCTCCCCCTCCCCCCCAGGACCCCCGCGAGGCTCTGCCCCGGGCGGCGTCGCTGCGCCAGGAGCTGCGGCGGCTGCGCCTGGGGGCGGGGCCGCGGGAGGAAGGGGCGTGGCCTCCCCAGCCCCTCCCCCCGCCCGGCGTGGGCGTGGCCGGCGCCGAGCTCCTCCCCCGCCTGCGCCTGGTCGCCGCCCAGAGCCGCCAGCGCCTCGAGGCCTGGCCCCGCCTCCAGGCCCTCGTCAGCCAATGGTGAGCTTGCGCCGACCCGGGGGGGGGGGGGGGGCGGTGGGCGTGGCCCCGCTGACGTCACAGCCCCGCCCTCCCCCCCGCAGGTGGGAGCAGCCGGCCCAATGGACCCTGGCCCCGCCCCCCGGCGACGTCCCCTTCTCCCATTGGCTGCAGCGCTGGACCCGCGCCGCCCGTGCCCTGGCCCCGCCCTGGCCCCGCCCCCTCCCCTTGGCCCCGCCCCCTCGCGACGAGAAGGGGCGTGGCCAGGGCGAGCCCCACCCCTGAGGCAGCCTCGGCCGCTGCTATTGGCCGAGTGCCCCCCCCCCCCGAACAATAAAGCGCTGGATCCCGAGTGGGCGTGGCTACGTGGGCAGGGCACGGCATGCAAATGAGGCCGGGCCTAACCCTCCAATCGCGCGGGCCGCGCCGGAGCCAGGCGTAAATGAGGTGGGGCCTATGATAACGACATGTAAATAAGGTAGGGCCTACGATAACGGCCTGTAAATAAAGTAGGGCCTACAATAACGACATGTAAATGAGGTAGGGCCTACAATAACACACTGTAAACAAAGCAGGACCTGCAATAACGGCCTGTAAATAAGGTAGGACCTACAATAACAGCCTGTAAATAAAGTAGGGCCTACAATAACGACATGTAAATGAGGTGAGGCCTACAATAACGGCCTGTAAATAAAGTAGGGCCTACAATAATGACATGTAAATAAGGTAGGGCCTACGATAACGACATGTAAATAAGGTAGGACCTACAATAACGACATGTAAATAAGGTAGGGCCTACAATAATGGCCTGTAAATAAAGTAGGGCCTACAATAACGACATGTAAATAAGGTAGGACCTACGATAACGACATGTAAATAAGGTAGGACCTACGATAACGACATGTAAATAAGGTAGGGCCTACAATAACAGCTTGTAAACAAAGTAGGGCCTACAATAACGACATGTAAATGAGGTAGGGCCTACAATAACACACTGTAAACAAAGCAGGACCTGCAATAACGGCCTGTAAATAAGGTAGGACCTACAATAACGACATGTAAATAAGGTAGGGCCTACAATAACGACATGTAAATAAGGTAGGGCCTACGATAACGACATGTAAATGAGGTAGGACCTACGATAACACACTGTAAACAAAGCGGGGCCTCCGATAACGACCCGTAAATAAAGCAGGCCCTACAATAACGTGTCAATAAAGTAGGGCCTACAATAACACCCCACCCCCCACCCCCCCCCCGGAGCCCAAGGCACAGCCGTACGAAGCCCCAAACAGCCTTTATTGTGCCTCCCAGTGCTCCCAGCCCCCTCCCAGTGCTCCCAGCCCCCTCCCAGTCCCTCCCAGTCCCCTCCCAGTCCCCTCCCAGTCCCCTCCCAGTGGGGGGGGGGGGGTTATCTCAGTCCCAGTTTCTTCTTCTCCCGCTGCTTCCGCCGCACCACCTCCAGGTTCCGGTCCTTCCACATGCTCTTGCGCAGCTTGATGGGGCGGCTGCCCACGTACTTCCCTGCGGGGGGGGGGAACTGGTGGCACTGGGAGCACTGGGAGGGGCTGGGAGGGGGGTTGGGGGGGCTGGGGGGGTTTGGGGGGACTGGGAGCACTGGGAGGGGGGTTTGGGGGGGACTGGGAGGGGATTGGGGGGGACTGGGAGCACTGGGGGGGCTGGGGGGGTTTGGGGGGACTGGGAGCACTGGGAGGGGGCTGGGAGGGATTTAGGGGGAGTGAGAGGGACTGGGAGGGGATTGGGGGGGACTGGGAGGGGCTGGGAGGGGGTTTTGGGGGGAGTGGGAGGGATTTAGGGGGGAGTGGGAGGGACTGGGAGGGAACTGGGAGTGACTGGAAGCACTGGGAGGGGATTGGGGGGGACTGGGAGGGGGTTTTGGAGGGACTGGGAGGGAACTGGGGGGACCAGGAGCACTGGGAGGGGACTGGGTGGGGGTTTTGGAGGGAACTGGGAGGGACTGGAACCACTGGGAAGGGATTGGGGGGGACTGGAAGGGAACTGGGAGGGGACTGGGAGCACTGGGAGGGGACTGGGAGGGGACCGGGAGCACTGGGAGGGAACTGGGAGGGGACTGGGAGCACTGGGAGGGGACTGGGAGGGGACCGGGAGCACTGGGAGGGGACTGGAAGGGAACTGGGAGGGGACCAGGAGCACTGGGAGGGAACTGGGAGGGAACTGGGAGGGGACCGGGAGCACTGGGAGGGGACTGGGAGGAGGGTTTGGGGGGGGAACTGGGAGGGAACTGGG
The DNA here is from genome assembly GCF_047370975.1 of Nipponia nippon. NCBI lineage: Eukaryota > Metazoa > Chordata > Aves > Pelecaniformes > Threskiornithidae > Nipponia > Nipponia nippon. The sequence goes on from NW_028262363.1 coordinate 697,625, forward strand.
AGGGGACTGGAAGGGAACTGGGAGGGGACCGGCAGCACTGGGAGGGGACTGGAAGGGAACTGGGAGGGGACTGGGAGCACTGGGAGGGGACTGGGAGGGGACTGGGAGCACTGGGAGGGGACTGGAAGGGAACTGGGAGGGGACTGGGAGCACTGGGAGGGGACTGGAAGGGAACTGGGAGCACTGGGAGGGAACTGGGAGGGGACCGGGAGCACTGGGAGGGGACTGGGAGGAGGGTTTGCGTGTGTGTGGGGGGGGGGGGACACGGACGCACACTGGGAGGGAGCTGCCCCGCCTCCCCCGGGCCAGGCTGAAGCCCGCCCCTCCCCCCGCCCCTCCCCCCGCGGCCCCGCCCCCGCACCGTTCATCTCGCGCATGGCGCGCACGTAGTCGTTGGGGTCCTTGAAGGAGACGAAGCCGTAGCCCTTGGTCTTCCCCGTCCGCTTGTCGCGCACCACCTTGGCCCGCAGGAAGGAGGGGAAGCGCCCGAAGGCCCGGCCCAGGACGTCGTCGTTCACCTCGTTCCCCAGGTCCCCGCAGAAGATCCGGAAGTCGTCTGCCGGGGGGCGGGGCGGGGCGTGACGGGGGGGCGGGGCGGGGCGTGACGGGGGGGGGGGCGGGGCGGGGCGGGGGGGGGCGCGTGGCGCACCATGGGGGCACGTGGCGCGACGTAAGGGGTGTGCCGCAAGGTAAGGGGCGTGGTGTGACAGGGGGGCGTGGCGTGACGGGGGGCGTGGTGTGACGGGGGGCGGGGCGTGACGGGGTGGGGGGCGGGGCGTGACGGGGTGGGGGGCGTGGCACAACATGGGGGCACGTGGCACGACGTAAAGGGTGTGCCGCAACGTAAGGGGCGTGGCGTGACGGGGGCGTGGCGTGACGGGGGGGCGGGGCGTGACGGGGGGGCGGGGCGTGACGGGGGGCGGGGCGTGACGGGGGGGCGGGGCGGGGCGTGACGGGGGGCGCGTGGCGCAACATGGGGGCACGTGGCGCGACGTAAGGGGTGTGCCGCAACATAAGGGGCGTGGTGTGACGGGGGCGTGGCGTGACGGGGGGCGGGGCGTGACGGGGGGCGGGGCGGGGCGTGACGGGGGGCGGGGCGTGGCGTGACGGGGGGGGCGCACAGTGCAACATGGGGGCACGTGGCAGAACGTAAGGGGTGTGCCGCAACGTAAGGGGCGTGGTATGACAGGGGGGCGTGGCGTGACGGGGGGGCGTGGCGTGACGGGGGGCGGGGCGTGACGGGGGGCGGGGCGTGACGGGGGGCGGGGCGTGGCGTGACGGGGGGCGCGTGGCGCAACATGGGGGCACGTGGCGCGACGTAAAGGGTGCTGGCCGCAACGTAAGGGGCGTGGCGTGACGGGGGCGTGGCGTGACGGGGGGCGGGGCGTGACGGGGGGCGTGGCGTGACGGGGGCGTGGCGTGACGGGGGGCGGGGCGGGGCGTGACGGGGGGCGCGTGGCGCAACATGGGGGCACGTGGCGCGACGTAAAGGGTGTGCCGCAAGGTAAGGGGCGTGGCGTGACGGGGGCGTGGCGTGACGGGGGGCGGGGCGTGACGGGGGGCGGGGCGTGGCGTGACGGGGTGGGGGGCGTGGCGTGACGGGGGGCGCGTGGCGCAACATGGGGGCACGTGGCGCGACGTAAGGGGTGTGCCGCAACGTAAGGGGCGTGGTGTGACGGGGGCGTGGCGTGATGGGGGCGCGGGGCGTGACGGGGGGCGGGGCGGGGCGTGACGGGGGGCGCGTGGCGCAACATGGGGGCACGTGGCGCGACGTAAGGGGTGTGCCGCAACATAAGGGGCGTGGTGTGACAGGGGCGTGGCATGATGGGGGGCGGGGCGTGACGGGGGGGCGTGGCGTGACGGGGGCGTGGCGTGACGGGGGGCGGGGCGTGACGCGGTGGGGGGCGTGGCGTGACGGGGGGGGGCGCACAGTGCAACATGGGGGCACGTGGCAGAACGTAAGGGGTGTGCCGCAACGTAAGGGGCGTGGCGTGACAGGGGGGCGGGGCGTGACGGGGGGCGGGGCGTGACGGGGTGGGGGGCGTGGCGTGACAGGGGGCGGGGCGTGACGGGGGGAGTGGCGTGACAGGGGGGCGTGGTGTGACCGGGGGGGGGACGTGGCGCGATGTGCAGGGGCGCGGTGCAACGTAAGGGGCGTGCCGCAACGTAAGGGGCGTGGCGTGACGGGGGCGTGGCGTGACGGGGGGCGGGGCGTGACGGGGTGGGGGGCGTGCCATGACATAAGAGGCGTGGCGCGACACTGGGGGCATGTCGCGACATGGGGGGGGGCATCGTGACATGGGGAGGGTGTCGTGACGGGGGCGGGGGGGGGGGGGCGTTCCCCAACCCGGTGACGTCGCCTCTTGTCCCCCCCTCCCCGCCCCAGTCCCCCCAGTGCCCCCAGTGCCCCACCTGCGTCCCACTCCAGCAGACTGGGGTCCTCCCAGCTGCTGCCGGCGGCCGTGCGGATGCAGCGCTTCAGCCGCTCGCCCCGCCCCTTCTTCTTGTCCTCCGCCGCCGGCTCCGCCCCCACCTGGGCGGGGCCGCCCGTCCGTCAGCTGGGCGACGCCCCGCCCCCCCGCCCCACCCCCCAAGCAGGCACCGCCCTCCTCCAGCCTCACCCCGGGGGCTCCGCCCCTTCAGGCCCCGCCCCCCCACGCCGTAGCCCCGCCCCCCCATGGGGCTTGGCCCCCTCCCTGTCAAGCCCCCGCCCCCAGCCCCCCAGGCACCGCCCCCTTCGTCCAGGAAGCCCAAAGGCTTCAAGGAAGGCCCCGCCCCCACATCCCCCGCGAGGCCCCGCCCCCAGCTGCCCAAGCCCCGCCCCAACATCAGGCCCCACCCCATTCTGCCAAGCCCCGCCCCTGAAACCACCCAGCCCCACCCCCAACCGCACGAGCCCCACCCCCCTCTTAGCCCCTCCCCTGCCTCACCTCAGGGCTCAGGAAGGGGGGGTCGGGGGGGCGTGGCCGGCGTGGGCGGGTCGTGGGCGGGGCCAGGGCGGGGCCTGGGCGGGGCTCAGGGGGCCCGGCCGGGGCGGGGGGGGGGCCGGCGGGGAGGCAGGGCCCGATCCTGCTCTCCTCGGGGGGGGCGCCCGCGGGGGGGGCCTCCTCCTGCGCGGGGGGGGCGGGGTCAGCGGGGGGCGGGGCCACGGGGGGCGGGGCCATGGGGGTGGGGTTTGCCCACCCCCCCCCCCCCCAAGCCCCAATTTGCCCCCTGAGGAGGGGGATTTGCCCCCCCCCCCCGCCGGGATTTGCCCCCCCCAGCCCCCAATCTGCCCCCCCCCGCCGGAATTTGCCCCTCCCCCCCGCGGGATTTGCCCCCCCAGGAGAGGGATTTGCCCCCCCAGCCCCCAATCTGCCCCACCCCCCCCCAGGATTTGCCCCCCCCGCGGGATTTGCCCCCCCCAGGAGAGGGGGATTTGCCCCCCAGCCCCCCCCCCGCCCCCCCCCCCGCCCCCCCCCCCCCCCGCGGGATTTGCCCCCCCAGGATAGGGATTTGCCCCCCCAGCCCCCAATCTGCCCCCCCAGGAGGGGGATTTGCCCCCCCAGCCCCCAATCTGCCCCCCCCCAGGATTTGCCCCCCCCCCCGCGGGATTTGCCCCCCCAGGAGAGGGATTTGCCCCCCCCAGCCCCCAATCTGCCCCCCCCCCAGGATTTGCCCCCCCCCCGCGGGATTTGCCCCCCCAGGAGGGGGATTTGCCCCCCCCAGCCCCCAATCTGCCCCCCCAGGAGGGGGATTTGCCCCCCCCCGCGGGATTTGCCCCCCCAGGAGGGGGATTTGCCCCCCAGCCCCCAATCTGCCCCCCCAGGAGGGGGATTTGCCCCCCCAGCCCCCAATCTGCCCCCCCCCAGGATTTGCCCCCCCCCCCGGGATTTGCCCCCACCTGGGCCCTCTTGGCGGGGGGGGGCGCGTAGACGGTGGGGGCCGCCTGGATGACGCTGGGGTTCAGCTTGGGGGTCCCCAGGCCGGGGCGGGGGCCGGCAACCAGGGGGGCCAGGGGGCCACCGCCGCCCCTCCCCCCACCTGGCGGGGGCCGAAGGCGGGGGGGGGGGGTGAACCACCCCGGGGGGGGGGGCCCTGCCCCCCCCCCCCCCCCCGAGCCCCCCAGTTTCTCCCAGTTCCCCCGCTTACCCATCCATTCCACCCCAGTCCCCCCCCCCCCCCAGTTCCCCCAGAGCCCCCCAATTTCCTCCATTTCCCCCCATTCCCTCCCAGTTCCCCCAATTCCCCCCAGTTCCCCCCATTTACCCCCAGTTCCCCCCCAATTTCCCCCATTTATCCCTCCATTCCCCCCAGTTCCCCCCAGCGCCCCCAATTTACCCCATTTATGCCTCCAGTCCCTCCCAGTTCCCCCCATTCTCCCCCACTCCCCCCAATTTACCCTCCCTTCCCCCCAGTTCCCCCAATTTCCCCCATTTATCCCTCCATTCCCTCCCAGTTCCCCCCGAGCCCCCCATCCCCCCCCAATTTACCCCCCATTACCCCCCAGTTCCCCCCAATTCCCATTTACCCCTCCATTCCCTCCCAGTTCCCCCCCATTTACCTCCCCATTCCCCCCAGTTCCCCCCAATTCCCCCCATTTACCCCTCCATTCCCCCCAGTTCCCCCCATTTACCTCCCCATTCCCCCCAGTTCCCCCCAATTCCCCCCATTTACTCCTCCATTCCCCCCCAGTTCCCCCAATTTACCTCTCCAGTTCCCCCCAGTTTCCCCCAATTTCCTCCTCCATTCCCTCCCAGTTCCCCCCATTTACCCCCAGTTCCCCCCGTTTCTCTCATCTAGCTCTCCATTCCCTCCCAGTTCCCCCCCAGTTCCCCCCAATTTCCCCCATTTACCCCCCATTCCCCCCAGTTCCCCCATTTACCCCCCTATTCCCCCCAGTTCCCGCAATTTCCCCCATTTACCCCCCATTCCCCCCAGTTCCCCCAATTTACCCCTCCATTCCCACCCAGTTCCCCCCAATTTACCTCCCCCATTCCCCCCCAGTTCCCTTCTCCATTCCCACCCAGTCCCCCCCAGTTCCCCGCAATTTACCTCTCCAGTTCCCCCCATTTACCCCCCATTCCCCCCAGTTCTCCCAATTTCCCCCATTTGCTGCTCCATTCCCACCCACTTCCCCCCAGTTCCCCCCCATTTACCTCCCCATTCCCCCCAGTTCCCCCAATTCCCCCCATTTACCCCTCCATTCCCTCCCAGTTCCCCCCATTTACCTCCCCATTCCCCCCAGTTCCCCCAATTTCCCCCTTCCATTCCCACCCAGTTCCCCCCCATTTACCCCCCCAGTTCCCCCCAGAGCCCCCCAATTCCCCCCATTTACCCCCCAATTCCCCCCAGTTTCCCCCAGTTCACCTCCCCATTCCCCCCGTTCCCCCAGTTCCCCCCAGTTCCCCCTCCATTCCCCCCCCGCCCCCCAGCCCCCCCCCCAACCCCCCATTGCCCCCCAGTTTCTCCCAGTGCCCCCTCCCCCTACTCACGGGGGTGGGGGGCCGGAGGGGCCCCCCAGCGGGGGGAGGGGCGCGGGGGGGGCCGCTGGAGCGGGGGGGCCATCAGCAGGGGGGCGGGGGGGCCGCCCAGGGGGGCCCCACCATGGCCCCGGGGGGGCGCAGGGCCAGCGCCCGCGGGCCCGCTGCGGGGGAGGGGGGGGGGGAGGTCAGCGGCCACCGACCCCTCCCCCCCCCCCGTGTCACCACCACCCCCCCCCCGGTGTCCCCAAGCCCCCCCCCCGTCCCCAAAGTCCCCCATCCCCAACGTCCCCCCGTGTCCCCCCGTGTCCCCCCGATGTCCCCAGTGTCCCCGTGTCCCCTCCCGTCCCCCATCCCCCCATGTCCCCAGTGTCCCCCCCAGTGTCCCCAGTGTCCCCCCATGTCCCCCATCCCCCCATGTCCCCAGTGTCCCCCCCGTGTCCCCCCGTGTCCCCCATCCCCCCCAGTGTCCCCCCGTGTCCCCCATCCACCCCATGCCCCCAGTGTCCCCCCCGTGTCCCCCCGTGTCCCCCATCCACCCCATGTCCCCAGTGTCCCCAGTGTCCCCAGTGTCCCCCCGTGTCCCCCATCCCCCCATGTCCCCAGTGTCCCCCCGTGTCCCCCCGTGTCCCCCATCCCCCCCATGTCCCCCGTGTCCCCCCGTGTCCCCCATCCCCCCAGCGTCCCCAGTGTCCCCCCGTGTCCCCCATCCACCCCATGTCCCCCAGTGTCCCCCCCAGTGTCCCCAGTGTCCCCCCCGTGTCCCCCCGTGTCCCCCATCCCCCCATGTCCCCAGTGTCCCCCCGTGTCCCCCATCCCCCCCATGTCCCCAGTGTCCCCAGTGTCCCCAGTGTCCCCAGTGTCCCCGCTGACCGGAGCGCTGCAGGACGTGGGGGACGAAGGCCGGCCGCAGGATGGGTGGCCGCTGCGGTGACACGGCTGGGGGGAGGGGGGAGGGGGTGGGAGCGTTTTGGGGACAGCCCGGGGGGGGTTTGGGGACATTGGGGACATTGGGGACGGGAGGGGGGGGGGTGGCACCTACCTGGGCCCACGAACGGCACCGGGGGGGCCACGATGGGGGCGACGACGGTGGCGGCGGCGGCGGCTCGAGCCTCCAGGCTCTGCTGCACCTGCGGGGACACGGGGACCTCGTGGGGACAGCGAGGGGACACAGGGACATCGTGGGGACCTCGTGGGGACATCGAGGGGACAGCGAGGGGACAGCGAGGGGACAGTGAGGGGACAGCGAGGGGACACAGGGACCTCGTGGGGACATCGAGGGGACACAGGGACATCGTGGGGACCTCGTGGGGACATCGAGGGGACAGCAAGGGGACACAGGGACCTCGTGGGGACACAGGGACCTCGTGGGGACATCGAGGGGACATCGAGGGGACACAAGGACATCGTGGGGACACTGAGACATCGTGGGGACAGCGAGGGGACACAGGGACATTGTGGGGACCTCGTGGGGACAGCGAGGGGACAGCGAGGGGACACAGGGACCTCGTGGGGACACAGGGACATCGTGGGGACATCGAGGGGACAGTGAGGGGACAGCGAGGGGACACAGGGACATCGTGAGGACATCGAGGGGACAGCAAGGGGACACAGGGACATCGTGGGGACATCGAGGGGACACAGGGACATCGTGGGGACCTCGTGGGGACAGTGAGGGGACATTGAGGGGACATCGAGGGGACAGCGAGGGGACACGGGGACCTCGTGGGGACATCGAGGGGACAGCAAGGGGACAGCAAGGGGACAGCGAGGGGACAGCGAGGGGACACAGGGACCTCGTGGGGACACAGGGACATCGTGGGGACAGCGAGGGGACATCGAGGGGACACAAGGACATCGTGGGGACACGGGGACCTCGTGGGGACAGCGAGGGGACACAGGGACATCATGGGGACACAGGGACACCACGGGGACCTCGTGGGGACATCGAGGGGACATCGAGGGGACCTCGTGGGGACACAAAGACACCATGGGGACACAGGGACCTCGTGGGGACATCGAGGGGACAACGAGGGGACAGCGAGGGGACAGCGAGGGGACACAGGGACACCATGGGGACCTCGTGGGGACATCGAGAGGACATCGAAGGGACATTGAGAGGACATCGAGGGGACACAGTGACACCATGGGGACACAGGGACCTCGTGGGGACATCGAAGGGACATCGAGGGGACATCAAGGGGACATCAAGGGGACACAGAGACACTGTGGGGACGTCGAGGGGACACAGGGACATCGTGGGGACACAGGGACACCACGGGGACCTCGTGGGGACATCGAGGGGACACCATGGGGACATTGGGGGGGGTCAGGGGACACGGGGGGGTCAGGTGACATTGGGGGGGTCAGGGGACCGGGGAGGGGGGTGGGGGACACGGGGGGGGGTCAGGTGACATTGGGGGGGTCAGGGGACACTGGGGGGGGTGGGGGACAGTGGGGGGGTCAGGGAACAGGGGGTGGGGTCAGGGGACATTGGGGGAGGGGTCAGGGGTCACGGGGGGTCAGGGGACATTGGGGGTGGGGTCAGGGGACAGGGGGTGGGGTCAGGGGACATTGGGGGAGGGGCCGTCACCTGCTGGTAGGTGTTGGTGGCGATGATGGGGCGCAGGACGGGGGTGACGGGGGGCGCGGCCCCGGGGTCCCCAGTGGGGGCGGGGGTGGGGGCACCCAGCACCTCCTGCTCGAACCTGGGGGGGGGGGGGGTTGGGGCGGGGGGGGCGGGGGGCCCAGTGCCCCCAGTGCCTCCCAGTAACCCCCAGTGCTCCTCCAGCCCCCCCCCAGTGCCTCCCAGTAACCCCCAGTGCTCCTCCAGCCCCCCCCCCCCCAGTGCCTCCCAGTAACCCCCAGTGCTCCTCCAGCCCCCCAGTGCCTCCCAGTAACCCCCAGTGCCCCCCACTCCTTCCCAGTGCCCCCCGTGCCTCCTAGTGCCCTCCCAGTCTCTCCCAGTGCCTCCCAGTAACCCCCAGTGTCCCCCCTCCCTCCCAGTAGTCCCCCCAGTGCCCCCCAATACCCCCCCCCCGGCCCCTCCTCCCCCTCCCCGGCTCCCCGCCCACATGGCCCCGCCCCCTAAGCCCCACCCCCTTTCCCAATGACCCCTGCACACCATAAGGCCACCCAAGCCCCGCCCCCCGTTGCCATGGCACCCCAAGTCCCACCCACCCATCACTTTCACACTACAAACCCCGCCCCTTCACAACAAACCCTGCCCACCCTATTCCCTAAACCCCGCCTCCATTAAGCAGGCCCCGCCCCCCACCACCATGGCACCCCTAAACCCCGCCCCCCGTCGCCATAGCACCCGAAACTCCGCCCCCCGTCGCCATGGCCCCAAGCCCCGCCCCTTCACCCCAAAGCCCCGCCCCATCTCCAAAACCCGCCCCCGTCGCCACAGCGCCCCAAGCCCCGCCCCCCGTCGCCATGGCACCCCTAAACCCCGCCCACCCCATCACCGAACCCCGCCCACTCGTTGCCACAGCGGCCCAAGCCCCCCCACCCCCCCCCGCCGCCATGGCACCCCGAGCCCCGCCCCCCCGTCGCCATGGCACCCCTAAACCCCGCCCACCCCATCTCCGAACCCCGCCCACTCGTTGCCACAGCGGCCCAAGCCCCCCCACCCCCCCCGTCGCCATGGCACCCGCCCCCCCCACCCCCCCCCGGCCGCCAGGGCTCCCCGAGCCCCGCCCCCCCGTCGCCATGGCGGCCCCAGGCCCCGCCCCTCCCCTCACAGCGCCATCTCGGCCTCCATCTCCTTCAGCCGCTCCTCCCCGCTCTTCGCCGCCGCCGCGGCTCCGTTCCCGGCCGCCGCCGAGGCCCCGCTCCCGCTTGAGGCCGAAGCCGAAGCCCCGGGCCCGGCCGGAGCCGCCGCCGCCGCCGCCGCCGCTACCGGAGCGGCCGCTGCCGCCGGAGCCGCCATGATGGGGAGAGAGGGGGAAGGAGGAGGGGGCACTTCCGGCCGCGCCGGCCGCACTTCCGGCGCCTGGCGATGACGTCGGCAAGCGGCGCCGCGCGCGCCCCCCACCCCGGGGGCGGGGCCTGCAGGAAAGGCGGAAATTCGAGGTGAAATCGGGTCAGAAAAAGAGAAAAAAAAGCGCTTTATTGAGGGATTGGGGGGGAGGGGTGGGTTTGGGGGGGGGGGAGGGGCGGCGGGGGTCGCTTCCGGGTGGGGGAGGGGCGGCGGCGGCGGGGTCATTGCCGGCTGGGGGCGGGGCGGCGGCGGGGTGGGTCACTTCCGGGTGGGGGAGGGGCGCTTGAGCTCGCTGTAGATGTCCCGGCGGGTGCCCTGCAGCTCCTGGGGGTCAGGGGTCAAAGGTCAAAGGTCAGGGGGTAGAGCCATGATGGGCGGGGCTGCCACGCCCCTCCGCCCCACCCCCCCACTCACCTGATAGGTCGACTCTGCCTCGGAGGGGCGGGGCTTCGCCGGGGCTGTGGGGAAGGGGGGCGAGGTCATGCGGGGAGACCCCGCCCACTGCGCCCCGCCCATCATCGGTGCCCCGCCCCCTTTTCCCAGCGGCCCCGCCCCCCTCTGCTCCCACCCCCTCTGGCCCCGCCCCTTGCCGACCCCACCCTCACCGACCCCGCCCCTCCTTCTCTGGCCACGCCCCTTTCTCCTGTCCCTCCCCCCACCCCCATCGGCCCCGCCCTCCCTGCCCCACCCCCTCCCCCTCTGGCCCCGCCCCTTGCCGACCCCACCCTCACTGACCCCACCCCTCCTTCTCTGGCCACGCCCCTTTCTCCTGCCCCACCCCCCACCCCTCCTTCCCCCCACCCCCCATCGGCCCCGCCCTCCCTGCCCCACCCCCTCCCCCCCTGGCCCCGCCCCTTGCCAACTGGCCCCACCTCCTCTGGACCCGCCCCCTTGCCCCCGGCCCCGCCCCCTTACCCCTCTGGCCCCGCCCCGCCAGGCAGTAGGCGCCGCCGGCGATCAGCAGCGTCATGATGATGTCAGCCACGACCAGCGCCGCGATTGGTCCGGGGCCCGGCAGGCAAACGCTGCAGTCTGGGGGGGGGGGGGGGGGAGGGGAGGGGCCTGAGTCCCCCGTGACCCCGTGACCCCCCCGTGACCCCCCCGTGACCCCCCCCGGGGGTGGGGGAGGGGCCTCACCTTTCTCCGCAGCCGCCAGCCCTACAGGGACAGAAAGAAGAAGAAAAGGGGGGGGGAGGGGTGAGCGCGGCGCCCCTCCCCCCACCCCTCCGCCCTCCCCCCGCTTCTGGGGGGGGGGGGGGGGGGGGCCCAGGTCCGGGCCGGTGGCTGGGCCCCTCCCCCCACCCCCACAACTTCCTCTTTTGGGGTTTGGTGGGGGGAGGGGGGAGGGGAACCTGGGTCCCCGATGGGGGGGGGGAGGGGCGGGGTCCTGGGTGGGGGAGGGGAGGGGTCCTGGGGGCCTGGGACCCCCTGGGTGGGGGATGGGGGGGGGGGGCGTCTGGGAGGGGGAGGGGAGGGGTCCTGGAGGATTGGGTCCCCCCTATGGGGCGGAGGGGTCCTGGGTGGGGGAGGGGTCCTGGACACCTGGCGGGGGGAGGGGAGGGGTCTGGGGGGGGGGAGGGAGGGGTCCCGGACCCCTGGGTCCTCTGTGGGGGTGGGGGAGGGGTCCGGGGGGGGGAGGGGCGGTTCTGGAGGCCTGGGTCCCGCGGGGGGGAGGGGAGGGGTCCTGGGGGGGGGGGGGGAGGGGAGGGGCCTGGGTGGGGGAGGGGAGGTGCCGGTGGGGGAGGGGTGCTCACCGAGGAGGAGGAGGAGGAGGAGGCCGAAGCCCTGGGGACCCGCGGGGGGACCCATGGTGGCGCCGTGTGGCCCCGGGGGGGGGGGGGGAGGGGGAGGGGGAGGGGAGGAGGAAGGGGGCGGGGCCGGACGGTGCCGCCCCGCCCCAAACCCCACGGCGCCCGGCCCCTCCCCCACCCCGCCAGCCCGGGTTCTTTTGGGGGGGGGGGGGAGGGGGGGAGAAAACCCCTCCCCCCCCCCCATGATCCCCCCCCGCCCCCAACCGGGGGGGAGGGGCCGAGTTTAGCCACGCCCCTTCTAAGCCACGCCCACCCCTTCGGACAGGTTTGGGGGTTAATTGCCCCTGAGGGGGGGTTAATTGCCCCCAAGAGAGGGTTAATTGCCCCCGAGGGGGAATAATTGCCCCTGGGGGGGTGTTAATTGCCCCTGGAAGGGATTAATTGCCCCCGGGGGGGGTTAATTGCCCCTGGGGGGGGTTAATATCCCCTCATGGCGGTTAATAATTGCCCCCAAGGGGGGTTAATTGCCTCTAAGGGGGGGTAATTGCCCCCAAGGGGGGCTTAATTGCCCCCAAGAAAGGGTTAATTGCCCCTGGATGGGGGGTTAATTGCCTCTAAGGGGGGTTAATTGCCCCCGAGGGGGGTTAATTGCCCCCGGGGGGGGTTAATTGCCCCTCAGGAGCAGTTAATTGCCCCCGAGGGGGGTTAATTGCCCCCGGGGGGGGTTAATTGCCCCTCAGGAGCAGTTAATTGCCCCCGGGGGGGGTTAATTGCCCAAAGGGGGGCGTTAATTGCCCCTGGAAGGGGTTAATTGTCCCCGCCCCCCCCCACTCAGGGCGGCGGAGGCGGGGCCTAGCCGAGTTCCCCGCGCCCTGATTGGCTGCCGCGCCGGAAGTGGGCGGGGCCGGAGAGGAGACGAGAGGCGCGCGCGCGCGGAGGGAGCCGGGAAGGGGCGAGGCCCGGCGGAGCGGAGCGGAGCGGGCGCGAGGGGCGCCGCGTGCGTGACGTGACGTGACGTGACGTGACGTGAGGTGAGGTGAGTGACGTGGGCCCCGGGGGGCGCCGCCGTTTCCGGGTAGCGGCTTTGGGGGGTGGGGGGGGGCTTTGGAAGGGCCCATTCCTGCGCGGGGGGGGGGGGCGGGCGGGTCCATTCCCGCCCGGGGGGGGGGGGTTAGGGGGGGCGGGAGGGTCCATTCCCGCCCATGGGGGGGGGGGGTGAGGGGGCGGGAGGGTCCATTCCCGCCCGGGGGGGTCCATTCCTGCCCACGGGGGGGTTTAGGGGGCGGGAGGGTCCATTCCCGCCCGGGGGGGGTCCATTCCTGCCCACGGGGGGGTTTAGGGGGGTCGGGAGGGTCCATTCCTGCCCATGGGGGGGCTGGGGGGTCCATTTTTGCCCATGGGGGGGGTTGGAGGGGACCATTCCCATCGGGGGGAGGTTAGGGGGGGTCAGGGAGGGTCCCCACCCCCTTAGAGGGCTCCCCATCCCCTCCCCCCCCCTTAGGATGCTCCCAACCCCCCTTTAGGAGCTCTCCTCCTCCTTACGGTGCTCCCCATCCCCCCTTAGGGGGTCTCCCCGTCCCCTTCCCCCTTGGCGACCTCCCCATCCCCCCTTAGGGTGCTCCCCATCCCCCTTAGGGACCTCCCCATCCCCCTTAGGGACCTCCCCTCCCCCTTAGGGTGCTCCCCATCCCCCTTAGGGACCTCCCCCCCCCTTAGGGACCTCCCCCCCTTAGGGACCTCCCCCCCCTTAGGGTGCTCCCCATCCCCCTTAGGGACCTCCCCCACCCCTTAGGGACCTCCCCTCCCCCTTAGGGTGCTCCCCATCCCCCTTAGGGACCTCCCCCCCCCTTAGGGTGCTCCCCATCCCCCTTAGGGACCTCCCCACCCCTTAGGGTGCTCCCCATCCCCCTTAGGGACCTCCCCTCCCCTTAGGGACCTCCCCCACCCCTTAGGGTGCTCCCCATCCCCCTTAGGGACCTCCCCCCCCCTTAGGGACCTCCCCTCCCCCTTAGGGACCTCCCCCACCCCTTAGGGTGCTCCCCTCCCCCTTAGGGTGCTCCCCATCCCCCTTAGGGACCTCCCCCCCCCCCTTAGGGACCTCCCCTCCCCCCTTAGGGACCTCCCCTCCCCCTTAGGGACCTCCCCCCCCCTTAGGGACCTCCCCCCGCCCTTAGGATGCTCCCCATCCCCCCTTAGGGGGTCTCCCCATCCCCTCCCCCCCCCCCCCTTTAGGGACCTCCCCTCCCCCTTAGGGTGCTCCCCATCCCCTCACCGACCGCCCCCCCCCTCCCCCGCAGGCCGCCATGCCCTCCCCCCTCTGCCAGCGCTGCCGCCACCCCGCCGCCCTCCGCCGGCCCCGCACGGGCCAGGCCCTTTGCCGCCCCTGCTTCCTCGCCGCCTTCGAAGCCGAAGCTCGCCGCGCCCTCGCCGCCCCCGCCGCCCCCCGTCCCGGCGACGTCGTCGCGGTGGCGGCTTCCGGCGGGAAAGACTCCGCCGTCCTCGCTCACCTGTTATCCCGGTTGGAACGCCGCCGCCCGACCGGTTACCGCTTGATCCTGCTCTCGATCGACGAAGGCATCGCCGGTTACCGGGAGGCGGCGCTGGGCGCGGTGCGGCGATGCCGGGGGGCTTTGCCCTTACTGGTTCTTTCCCACCGGGAACTTTTCGGATGGAGCGTGGACGAGTTGGCCCCCGGCCTCGGGGGAGGGAGCCGCTGCACTTTTTGCGGCGTTTTCCGGAGGCAGGCGTTGGAAAGGGGAGCGAGGGCGTTGGGGGTCGACTGGATCGCTACTGGTAAAGGGACGGGGGGGGGGGGGGCTGGGAGGCACTGGGAGGGGACTGGGAGGTGAGGGGAGGGGATTGGGAGGCACTGGGAGGTGATGGGAGGGGATTGGGAGGCACTGGGAGGTGATGGAAGGGGACTAGGAAGCACTGGGAGGTGATGGAAGGGGACTGGGAGGCACTGGGAGTCACTGGGAGGTGATGGAAGGGTATTGGGAGGCACTGGGAGGTGATGGGAGGGGATTGGGAGGCACTGGGAGTCACTGGGAGGTGATGGAAGGGGACTGGGAGGCAGTGGGAGGTGATGGGAGGGGATTGGGAGGCACTGGGAGTCACTGGGAGGTGATGGAAGGGGACTGGGAGGCAGTGGGAGGTGATGGGAGGGGATTGGGAGGCACTGGGAGGTGATGGAAGGGGACTGGGAGGCACTAGGAGGTGATGGAAGGGGACTAGGAAGTACTGGGAGGTGATGGAAGGGGACTAGGAAGCACTGGGAGGTGATGGAAGGGGACTGGGAGGCACTGGGAGTCACTGGGAGGTGATGGAAGGGTATTGGGAGGCAGTGGGAGGTGATGGGAGGGGATTGGGAGTCACTGGGAGGTGATGGAAGGGGACTGGGAGGCACTGGGAGTCACTGGGAGGTGATGGAAGGGGACTGGGAGGCAGTGGGAGGTGATGGGAGGGGATTGGGAGGCACTGGGAGGTGATGGGAGGGGATTGGGAGGCACTGGGAGTCACTGGGAGGTGGTGGGGGGGGATTGGGAGGCACTGGGAGGTGATGGGAGGGGATTGGGAGGCACTGGGAGGTGATGGGAGGGGATTGGGAGGCACTGGGAGGTGATGGAAGGGGATTGGGAGGTGATGGAAGGGGATTGGGAGGCAGTGGGAGGTGATGGGAGGGGATTGGGAGGCAGTGGGAGGTGATGGGAGGGGATTGGGAGTCACTGGGAGGTGATGGAAGGGGACTAGGAAGCACTGGGAGGTGATGGAAGGGGACTGGGAGGCAGTGGGAGGTGATGGAAGAGGACTGGGAGGCACTGGGAGGCCTTAGGAGGCACTGGGAGGTGATGGAAGGGGACTGGGAGTCACTGGGAGGTGATGGAAGGGGACTGGGAGGCACTGGGAGGTGATGGAAGGGGACTAGGAAGCACTGGGAGGTGATGGAAGGGGACTGGGAGGCACTGGGAGGCCTTAGGAAGCAATGGGAGGTGATGGAATGGGACTGGGAAGAACTGGGTGGGGACTGGGAGATGATGGAAGGGGACTGGGAGGGACTAGGAGGCATTGGGAGGTGATGCAAGAGGACTGGGGGGTACTGGGAGGGACTGGGAGGTGATGGAAGGGGACTGGGAGGTGATGGAAAGGGACTAGGAGGGACTGGGAGGTGATGGAAGGGGACTGGGAGGTGATGGGAGGGGACTGGGAGGTGATAGGAGGGCACTCGGAGATGATGGGAGGCAACTGGGAGTCACAAGGAGGTACTGGGGGGCACTGGGAGATGAGTGGGATGGTCTGCGAGGCACTGGGGGGGGTACTGGGGGACACTGGGAGGGCACTGGGAGGCACTGGGAGATGAGTGGGATGGTTTGCGAGGTACTGGGGAGCACTGGGAGGCACTAGGGAGCACTGAGAGGGCACTGGGGGGCACTGGGAGGCACTGGGGAGCACTGGGAGGGCACTGGGGGGCACTGGGAGGGCACTGGGAGGCACTGGGGAGCACTGAGAGGGCACTGGGAGGGCACTGGGAGGCACTGGGGCGCGGTGGCCCGGCCCCCCCGTGACGCGTCTCCCCCCCAGGTCACAACGCCGATGACATCGCCGAGACGGTGCTGATGAACTTCCTGCGCGGGGACGTGGCCCGGCTCCGGCGTGCGGCCACCGAGGCCACCGGGGTGGCCACTGAGGCCACTGAGGCCACCGCAACCCCAGGGGAGGCCACTGAGGCCACTGCGGCCCCAGGGGAGGCCACCGTGGCCACCGGGGAGGCCACCAAGGCCACCACGAGCCCCGCAAACACCTCCAAGAGCTCTGGGGCCACCAAAAACCCCGCGGCGACCACTGAAAGGTCCGCGGAGATGACCCCGGAGGCCACCATGAGATCCATGAAGGTTTCTACAGGTTCTGCGGCCACCACGAGCCCGATGGTGACCACCACAAGCTCCACGGAGGCCACCACAAACGGCGTGGAGACCACAAAGATCTCTGTGGCCACCACAAGCTCCATGGAGGCCACCAGAAATGCCGTGGAGGCCACCATGAGGTCTGTGAAGGTCTCCGTGGCCACCACGAACCCCACGGAGACCACCGCAAGCTCCATGAAGGTTCCTGTGGCCTCCGTGGCCACCACGAACCCCACGGAGACCACCATGAGCTCCACGAAGGTCTCCGTGGCCACCACGAACCCCATGGAGACCACCACCAGCTCCACGAAGGTCTCCGTGGCCACCATGAACCCCACGGAGACCACCACCAGCTCCACGAAGCTCTCTGTGGCCACCACGAAGCTCACGGAGACCACCGCAAGCTCCATGAAGGTTCCTGTGGCCTCCGTGGCCACCACGAACCCCACGGAGACCACCATGAGCTCCACGAAGGTCTCCGTGGCCACCACGAACCCCATGGAGACCACCACCAGCTCCACGAAGCTCTCCGTGGCCACCACGAACCCCACGGAGACCACCATGAGCTCCACGAAGCTCTCTGTGGCCACCACGAACCCCACGGAGACCACCATGAGCTCCACGAAGGTCTCCGTGGCCACCACGAACCCCACGGAGACCACCATGAGCTCCACGAAGGTCTCCGTGGCCACCACGAACCCCACGGAGACCCCCAAGAAGATCCCAAAAGCCACCACCAGGGCTCCCAAGGCCACCCTTAGCCCCGCAGACCAACGGCAAGTCCCCCGGCCACCAGTGGCCACCCCGTGGCCAGCGGTTCCTCGGTGCAAGCCCTTGAGACACGCCTACGAGAAGGAGATCGTCCTCTACGCCTACTTCGAAGGCTTGGACTACGTCAGCACCGAGTGCGTCTACGCCCCCCACGCCTACCGTGGCCACGCACGGGCCCTCCTCAAAGATTTAGAAGCCACCCGGGCTAGTACGGTGGCCGCCTTGGGTCACTCGGGTCGACGGCTAGCGGTGGCGGCCGAGGTGGCTACCAAAACGTTGGGGGCATGCGGGCGATGCGGCTTTGCCGCTAGCCAACCGCTTTGTAAGGCTTGCGTCCTGTTGGCCTCGCTTGAGCGTGGGCTACCTCGGTTGGGGTTGGGCAAGCGGTCGCTGGAGTTGGCTACTGGTACCGGTGGTTACTGGGATGGTGGGGGGGATGAGGATGGTGGGGGTGGGGGTAGTGGCTACGAGGATGGTGGCCACGGGGTTTGTTGTTGTGGGGGTGGTGGCCACGAGGATGGTGGCCACGGGGTTTGTTGTCGTGGGGATGGTGGCCACGAGAACGGTGGCCACAGGGATGGTAGCCACGGGGGTGGTGGCCACAGGGATGGTGGCCATGGGGATGGTGGCCACAGAGTTGGTGACGCTGGAGATGGTGAGCATGGGGTTGGTGGCCACTGGGATGGTGGCCATGGAACTGGTGGCCATGGGGCTGGTGGTCCTGGGGTTTGTAGCCACGGGGATGGTGAGCATGGGGCTGGTGGTGGCCACGGGGCTGGTGGCCATGGGGCTGGTGGTGGCCACGGGGGGCCACTGGAGCTCGGGGAGGATGGGACGTGTTGTTGTGGGGAGATGGGACGGAGAAAAGCTGTCCTCGGGGCTGGTAGCCGCGGGGCTAGTAGGTATTGCGGTGGTGGCCACGGGGTCGGTGGCCACAAGGGGACACGGGGGGCGGGGCAGGATGGCGTCGGTGTGGCACGTAGCTATGGGGCAAGTGACCCTGGCGAGGCGGAGCCGGGGCCGGTTGGTCCCCAAGATGGTGGCCACGGGGCTGGTGACCACCAGGCTGGTGGCCACAGAGGAACATGGAGCCTGGGGCGAGCTGGGGGGGGCCGTTACGGAGAGGGGGGGCAGGAGAGGGGCGGCCGGGGGGTGGTTGCCCACGGCCGGGGGGTGGTTGCCCGGGGGGTGGTGGCTAGCGGGGCCCGGGGGGTGGTTGCCCGGGGGGTGGGCAGGGGCGAGCGGGAGGAGGTGGAGGTGGAGGTGGTGGGCAGCGGGGGCAGGGCGGTGCGGCGGCGGGTGCGGGGGCTGGGCCGGGTGCGGGGGGCCCTCAACGTCTGGGACTTCTAAGGGGGGGGGCGAGTGGGGGGGGACTGGGGGCGAGTGGGGGGGGGGGGCTGGGGGCGAGTGGGGGCGGGGCCTGGGGCAGTTCGGGGGGGGCTCTGGGGGCAATTGGGGGGGTCCTGGGGGCAATTGGGGGGGCTGGGGGCAATTGGGGGGTCCTGGGGCTGTTTGGGGGGGCCCTGGGGGCAATTGGGGGGGCTGGGGGCAATTAGGGGGGTCCTGGGGCTATTGGGGGAGGCCTGGGGCAATTAAGGGGGTCCTGGGGCAGTTTGGGGGGTCCTGGGGGCAATTGGGGGGGCTGGGGGCAATTGGGGGGTCCTGGGGCTATTGGGGGGGGGGGCCCTGGGGCAGTTTGGGGGGCCCTGGGGGCAATTGGGGGGGCTGGGGGCAATTAGGGGGTCCTGGGGGCAATAGGGGGTCCTGGGGCTATTGGGGGAGGCCTGGGGCAATTAAGGGGGTCCTGGGGCAGTTTGGGGGGCTCTGGGGGCAATTGGGGGGGCTGGGGGCAATTGGGGGGTCCTGGGGCTATTGGGGGGGCCCTGGGGCAGTTTGGGGGGCCCTGGGGGCAATTGGGGGGGCTGGGGGCAATTAGGGGGGTCCTGGGGCAGTTGTGGAGGGTTCTGGGGGCAATTAAGGGTTCCTGGGGCAATTGGGGGGCTCTGGGGGCAATTAGGGGGGCCTGGGGCAGTTGGAGGGCAGAGGGGGCAGTTGAAGGCCCTTGGGGGGCTGTTGGGGGGGGGGGCCCTAGGGGCAATTAAGAGGTCCCTGGGGCAGTTGGGGGGCTCCTGGGGGCGATTAGGGGGCTCCTGGGGGCAATTGTGGGGGGTCCTGGGGCGATTAGGGGGGTCCTGGGGGCAATTAAGGGGGCTCCTGGGGGCAATTGTGGGGGGTCCTGGGGCAGTTGGGGGGGCTGGGGGCAATTAGGGGGCTCCTGGGGGCAATTAAGGGGGCTCCTGGGGGCAATTGTGGGGGGTCCTGGGGCGATTAGGGGGGTCCTGGGGCAGTTGGGGGGGCCCTGGGGGCAATTAAGAGGCCCCTGGGGCAGTTGGGGGGGGCTGGGGGCAGTTGGGGGGCGGGGGGAGGGGCTGTAGGACCCTGGGGCGGAGTGCGCGGGGCCTTTACGGCGGCGGGGGCGTGGCCATGTAAATGAGACCCCCCCGCTGTCAAATAAAACACGCCTGAGCGGGTCATTATGCAAATGAAGCCGCTTCCCCTGAGGGGCGTGGCCACGCAAATGAGGCTGTGGCGCCGCCTGACGTCACTTCCGCCGCGCTGCCAGGAGGAAAATGGCGGGGCCGCGGTGGGAGCTGGGCCCCGCCAAGGAGCCGCTGGGGCTCGTGCGGGGCCTCCAGTGGGTGCGTGGGACTGGGGGCACTGGGAGGGACTGGGGGGGGACTGGAGGGCACTGGGGGGGGACTGGGAGGCACTGGGAGGGGACTGAGAGGTACTGGGAGGGGACTGAGAGGGAGTGGAGGCTACTGGGGGGGGACTGGGAGGGTACTGGGGATTACTGGGACGGACTGGAGGGCACTGGGAGGGACTGGAGGGGGACTAGGAAGGTACTGGGGGTTACTGGGAGGGATTGGAGGGGGACTGGGAGGGACTGGGAGGGACTAGAGAACACTAGGGGGGGACTGGGGGTTACTGGGAGGGGACTGAGAGGGAGTGGAGGCTACTTGGGGGGGACTGGGAGGGTACTGGGGGTTACTGGGAGGGACTGGAGGGCACTAGGGGGGACTGGGGGTTACTGGGAGGGGACTGAGAGGGAGTGGAGGGCACTGGGGGGGACTGGGAGGGTACTGGGGGTTACTGGGAGGGACTGGAGGGCACTAGGGGGGACTGGGGGTTACTGGGAGGGGACTGAGAGGGAGTGGAGGGCACTG
Organism: Nipponia nippon; assembly: GCF_047370975.1. Lineage (NCBI taxonomy): Eukaryota > Metazoa > Chordata > Aves > Pelecaniformes > Threskiornithidae > Nipponia > Nipponia nippon. Next base: position 717,722 of record NW_028262363.1, read on the forward strand.
GGGGGGGACTGGGAGGGTACTGGGGGTTACTGGGAGGGACTGGAGGGCAGTGGGAGGGCACTGTAGGGCACTGGGGGGGACTGGGAGGGTACTGGGGGTTACTGGGAGGGACTGGAGGGCACTAGGGGGGACTGGGGGTTACTGGGAGGGGACTGAGAGGGAGTGGAGGCTACTTGGGGGGGGACTGGGAGGGTACTGGGGGTTACTGGGAGGGACTGGAGGGCAGTGGGAGGGGACTGTAGGGCACTGGGGGGACTGGGAGGGTACTGGGGGTTACTGGGAGGGACTGGAGGGCACTAGGGGGGGACTGGGGGTTACTGGGAGGGGACTGAGAGGGAGTGGAGGGCACTGGGGGGGGACTGGGAGGGACTGGAGAGCACTAGGGGGGGACTGGGAGTTACTGGGAGGGACTGGAGGGGGACTGAGAGGTACTGGGAGTTACTGGGTGGGGACTGTAGGGCACTGGGAGGGACGGGGGAGGGCTGAGCGGTTACTGAGGAGGACTGGGAGGGACTGGAGGGGACTGAGAGGTACTGGGAGTTACTGGGGGGACTGGAGGGCACTGGGGGGGATGCTGAGGGGTTACTGGGAGGGCCCAGAGGGCACTGGGGGGGACTGGGAGGCACTGGGGGATACTGGACATTACTGGAGGGACTGGGGGGGGTCTGGGAGCGTACTGGAAATTACTGGGAGGGCCCAGAGGGCACTGGTCAGGGACTGGGAGCGTACTGGAGTTTATTTGGGGTTACTGGGAGGGGTGGGGGGTTACTGGAGGGCACTGGCGGGGGGCTGAGGGGTTACTGGGAGGGACTGGGGGTTACTGGGAGGGCCCAGAGGGCACTGTGAGGGGTTACTGGGAGCTCACTGGGGGTTATTGGGAGGGGCTGGGGGCTTACTGGGAGGGTGCTGGCGGGGTAGTGGGAGGATGCTGGGGTGCAACTGGGGCAGTTACTGGGAGGGACTGGAGGGCACTGGGAGGGTCTGGGTGGTTACTGGGAGGGCCTGGAGGGGACTGGGAGGGACTGGGGGTTACTGGGAGGGGACTGGGAGGAACTGGAGGGCACTGGGTGGGGATTGGGAGGGGCTGGGGGGGTTACTGGGAGGGACTGGGAGGAACTGGAGGGCACTGGGTGGGGATTGGGAGGGGCTGGGGGGGTTACTGGGAGGGACTGGGAGGGACTGGGAGCCATCTTGAGCTCGGGGTCAGGGTTCGGTTCAATTTTTACGATAAAACCCCATTAAATGCTTAAATTAAAACCAGAAACGATATAAATTTTAAAAATTGAAGCAAATTTTAGAAATTGAATGAAATTTGAGAAATTAATGTGAAAATTCAGGAATTTGGAAGCAGAAAGGAAATTAAAAAAATAAAAAATTGAAGAATTCAGTGCGGGGAAATGTCAAAAATTCGAAATTAATTGAAAATTAAATTGAAAACTAAATTGAAAAGTTGAGTCAAGTGTTAAATGTTAACATTTTAAAACGCTAAAATTAAAATTAATTCCTTGAAATCGAATTAAATTAATTAAAATTGCCCTTAAAATAAATTTAATTAAATCAGTTCTGGGCGTGGGGGTTGAGTTGCCCCTCCCCCGCCCCCACTTCTGGCTTTTTCCCCCCCCAATAATTCAAATTCTTGGCTGTTTTTTTGGTTCATTTCGGGTTTTATTTGATGAAAATCCCTTTTTTCCCTTTTTGATGGCAGCTGAAGTTTGAGAATTTCAATGAAATTTAAAAATTAAAATCAAAAAAGCCCCTTTTTGTTTTTTTTTTTCCCCCCAATAATTTGCCGTTTTGGTTGGTTTTTTGGTAATTGTTATTTTTTTGTTTTATTTGCTGAAAATCCCTCTTTTTCCTCACTCTTTTTAAGCAACATAGATTTGAAAAATTGAATGAAAAATTGAATTTAAAAATTAAATTTTAAAAATTTAAATTTAAAAATTTTTCTGGCTCATTTTTTTCCCCAATAAATCAAATTTTTGCTTTTTTTTGGCTAATAATTTTTTATTTAATGAAAATCCCTCCCTTTTTTCCCAGCAGCTTAGATTTGAAAATTTAAATTCAAAAATTCAAATTAAAAAAAAACCCTTTTTGGGGGCTCTTTTTGCCCCCAATAATTCAAATTTTGCTTAGTTTTTGATTTGTTTTTTTTTGGTTAATCCTTATTTTTGGTTAATTGTTGGGTTTGGTTTTATTTGATGAAAATTTGTTGTTTTCCCTTTTTCTCTTTGGTAGTTTAGATTTGAAAAAGAAATTTAAAAATTAGAATTTAAAAAAGCCATTTTTGGTTTTTCCTTCCCCGATAATTGAAATTTTTGCTCAGTTTTCAGCTGATTTTTTTGATTATTCATTATTTTTGGTTTTATTTGGTGAAACTCCCTTCCCCCTTTTTTTCCCCCAGCAACTGAAATTTGAAAATTTAAAAGAGAAATGTAAAAATTGAAATTTAAAAATAAATTTGGTTTTTTCTTCCTCAGTAATTCAAATTTTTGCTTGGTTTTTGGCTGATTTTTTTAATTATTCATTATTTTTGGTTTTATTGGATGAAAATTCCTTTGGTCTTTTTTTTGGTCAGTAACTTAAATTTGAAAATCTAAATTGAAAGAGAAACTTAAAAAATTAAAGTTTTAAAATAATTTGGTTTTTTCCTCCCCAATAATTCGAATTTTTGCTTGGTTTTTGGTTGTTATTTTGATTATTCATTATTTTTGGTTTTATTTGGTGAAAATATTTCCCCCCTTTTTTTTTCTCAGCAGCTGAAATTTGAAAATTTAAATTAAGAGAGAAATTCAAAATTTAAAAAAAGCTTTTTAGTTTTTTTTCTTCAATAACTCAAATTTTTATTTGTTTTTTGGCTGGTTTTTTTTTGATTATTCGTTATTTTTGGTTTTATTTGATGAAATTCCTTTTCCCTTTTTTTCCCTCAGCAGCTTAAATTTGAAAATTTAAATTGAAAAACAAATTTAAAAATTAAAATGTTAAAAAAATTGGTTTTTCTTCCTCAATAATTGAAATTTTTCCTTGGTTTTTGCCGGGTTTTTTTTTGATCCATCATGGGTTTGCGTTTTATTTGATGAAAATCTTTTTTCCCTTTTTTCTCCCTCAGCAACTGAAATTTGAAAATTTAAATTAAAAGCGAAATTTAAAAATGAAAATTTAAAAAAATCCCTTTCTGCCTTTTTTTTCCTCCAATAATTCAAATTTTTTGTTTTTTTTGGGGGGGGGGGGGGGGGGGAATAAATTTCCGGGAGTGTTTTTGGGGTGAAAATCCCTTTTTTTCCCGTTTTTCCGACAGTTTTTCTCCATCTTCGCCTTCGCCACCTGCGGGGGTTACGGCGGCGCCGTCTCCTTCCGCGTCAGCTGCGACGGCCAACCCAACGCCACCGTCACCGCCCCCTTCGCCTACCCCTTCCGGTGAGGCTCATCCTCGATGCTGATTGGCTGGCGGGAGGTTGGGGAAGGAGGGGGGGGGGGGGTTGGGCGGAGCCTCGGGGGCAACATCGGTGAATCCGATTGGGGGGGGGGGAGCTGGCCCGGGGGATGAGGTGGGTGGGAGGAGCCACCTGGGGGGCGGGGGATGTGGAGGAGCCAATGGGATGCCTTGAAGCGCCGAGTGGGGTGGTAGTGGCCAATGGGGAGGTCTTACGGCCGGCCAATCAGCAGCTGCGGGACGTGGCTGGTGGGAAACGGAGATCTGGGAAGGGTTGGGAGGTGGCTGAAGGTCCGAGAAGGTCCCTGAGATGGGGAGGGGGAAGAAGAGAAGCAGCGGTTGGCTACGAGAGCTGTGCGGTTGGCCAATCAGGAGCTGTAGAAGGCGGGGGGTGGACAAGGGAAGTCTGGGAAGGGTTGGGAGGTGGTTGGAGGTCCAGGAGGGGACAAGAAGGTCAAGAAGGTCCCTCAAACATGGAAGACCGAGAAGCAGCGGTTGGCTACGAGAGCTGTACGGTGGCCAAGCCAAGGGTTTGGAGGCCTCAGGAGAAGAGAAGATGATCTTCAGCCCAGATGAGGAAGAGGAGAGAGGCGGGAGTTGGGCGGGAGCGCCCTACCGTTGGCCAACCGGCATCTGTAGGCCGTGGTTGGGAGAAGGAGAGACCTGGGGAGGGGTTTGGGGGGTGAGGACCCCCCCCTCAGCCACCACCCCGCCCTCCCCCAGGTTGAACCACGCCATCTTCACCCCCTCGTTGACCAACCTGTGCAACAAGACGTGGCCGGCGGACGTCCACCTGGTCGGTGACTTCTCCTCCTCGGCCCAGTTCTTCGTCACGGTGGCCGTCTTCGCCTTCCTCTACAGCATGGCCGCCCTCGCCCTCTACCTGGGCTACCTCCACCTCTACCGCGGGGCGGGCGGGAAGCTGCCCTTGGTGGTGAGTCCCTCCCGGTCTTCTCCGTCCGTCCGTCCTGGTCTTCTCCGTCCGTCCGTCCTGGTCTTCTCCGTCCATCCGTCCTGGTCTTCTCATCCGTCCCTCTTCATCTTCTCCGTCCGTCCCTCCCGGTCTTCTCCGTCCGTCCATCCTGGTTTTCTCCGTCCGTCCATTGTGGTCTTCTCCTTCTGTCCGTCCGTCCTGGTCTTCTCCGTCCATCCATCTTGGTCTTCTCCATCCGTCCACGTTGGTCTTCTCCGTCTGTTCGTCCCTCCTGGTCTTCTCCTTCCGTCCGTCCCTCCTGGTCTTCTCCATCCGTCCGTCCCTCCTGGTCTTCTCTGTCCGTCCACGTTGGTCTTCTCCGTCCATCCGTCCCTCCTGGTCTTCTCTGTCCGTCCATCCTGGTCTTCTCTATCCGTCCACGTTGGTCTTCTCCGTCCGTCCGTCCATCCTGGTTTTCTCCGTCCGTCCATTGTGGTCTTCTCCTTCTGTCCGTCCGTCCTGGTCTTCTGTGTCCATCCATCTTGGTCTTCTCCATCCGTCCACGTTGGTCTTCTCCGTCCATCCGTCCCTCCTGGTCTTCTCCTTCCGTCCGTCCCTCCTGGTCTTCTCCATCCGTCCGTCCATCCTGGTCTTCTCTGTCCGTCCACGTTGGTCTTCTCCGTCCGTCCGTCCCTCCTGGTTTTCTCCGTCCGTCCATTGTGGTCTTCTCCTTCTGTCCGTCCGTCCTGGTCTTCTCCGTCCATCCATCTTGGTCTTCTCCATCCGTCCACGTTGGTCTTCTCCGTCTGTTCGTCCCTCCTGGTCTTCTCCTTCCGTCCGTCCCTCCTGGTCTTCTCCATCCGTCCGTCCCTCCTGGTCTTCTCCATCCGTCCGTCCCTCCTGGTCTTCTCTGTCCGTCCACGTTGGTCTTCTCCGTCCATCCGTCCCTCCTGGTCTTCTCTGTCCGTCCATCCTGGTCTTCTCTATCCGTCCACGTTGGTCTTCTCCGTCCGTCCGTCCATCCTGGTTTTCTCCGTCCGTCCATTGTGGTCTTCTCCTTCTGTCCGTCCGTCCTGGTCTTCTCCGTCCATCCATCTTGGTCTTCTCCATCCGTCCACGTTGGTCTTCTCCGTCTGTTCGTCCCTCCTGGTCTTCTCCTTCCGTCCGTCCCTCCTGGTCTTCTCCATCCGTCCGTCCCTCCTGGTCTTCTCTGTCCGTCCACGTTGGTCTTCTCCGTCCGTCCGTCCCTCCTGGTCTTCTCTATCCGTCCGTCCCTCCTGGTCTTCGTCCGTCCGTCCGTCCCTCCTGGTCTTTTCCATTCATTCATGTTGGTCTTCTCCCTCCATGCCTCCTGGTCTTTTTCTGTCCGTCCATCGTGGTCTTCTTCTGTCCGTCCTTCCTGGTCTTTTCCCTCCGTCCACATTGGTCTTCTCCTTCTGTCCGTCCCTCCCGGTCTTGTCCATCTGTCCACGTTGGTCTTTTCCATCTGTCCGTCTTCATCTTCTCCGTCTGTCCCTCCTGGTCTTCTGTCTCCGTCTGTCGTGGTCTTCTTCTGTCCGTCCATCCTGGTCTTCTCTATCCGTTCACGTTAGTCTTTTCCATGTGTCCGTCTTGGTCTTCTCCTTCCGTCCGTCCGTCCGTCTTGGACTTCTCTGTCTGTCCATCGTGGTCTTCTCTATCCATCCATCTTGGTGTTCTTCATCCATCCCTCCTGGTCTTCCTCCGTCCGTCGCGGTCTTCTTCCGTCTGTCCTTCCTGGTCTTCTCCCTCTGTCCACGTCGTTCTTCTCCGTCCGTCCCTCCTGGTCTTCTCCGTCCGTCCGTCCGTCCATGGGTGAAGACCCCTAGGTTGACCTACAGCCCCCATAATCCCTTGTACCTTCTCTGTGGGGTGGCCCCATTGCCGGGACTACCCCTCCCATGAGCCTTTGAGCCCCCCCACCCCCTTGCGAGGCATCATGGGAGTTGTAGTCTTGGTCCTCCCCTCAGATGGGGGGGGGGGGGGGGGGTGGGGCTTGGGGGGGCGGGGTCAATAACCCCCCTCTGAACTTCTTTCCTGCTGCTGCCATGGACAGGATGTGGGGTAAGTGCCCCGCCCCCTTTTGGGGGGGGGCTTAGCCCCGCCCCAGCCCCCGAACCCCATTTCCCCCCCCGCCAAAATCATGTGGGGATGGGGGAGGGGCACAAATTCGGGGGGGGGGGGGGCAGGGAGCGGGGCGCAAGAACTGGGGTTCACCCCCCCTCCCAGTGTGGGGAAAGTGGGGGGGGGGGGGGGGGAGGGGCTCCCCGCTGTCCGAGCCCCAGGTTTTGGGGTCCCCCCCAGGTCTGGGGGGGTTGGGGGCCCCCATGATTGTCCTCCCCACCCCCCAGGTTTTGGGGTCCCCCATGATTGTCCTCCCCACCCCCCACATTTTGGGGTCCCCCATGATTGTCCTCCCCCACCCCCAGGTTTTGGGGTCCCCCATGATTGTCCTCCCCCACCCCCCAAGTTTTGGGGTCCCCCATGATTGTCCTCCCCACCCCCCAGGTTTTGGGGTCCCCCAGGGTTGGTGTCTCCACCCCCCACATTTTGGGGTCCCCCATGATTGTCCTCCCCACCCCCCACGTTTTGGGGTCCCCCATGATTGTCCTCCCCACCCCCCAGGTTTTGGGGTCCCCCATGATTGTTCTCCCCACCCCCCAGGTTTTGGGGTCCCCCATGATTGTCCTCCCCCACCCCCCAAGTTTTGGGGGCCCCCATGATTGTCCTCCCCACCCCCCACATTTTGGGGTCCCCCATGATTGTCCTCCCCACCCCCCACATTTTGGGGTCCCCCATGACTGTCATCCCCACCCCCCAGGTTTTGGGGTCCCCCATGATTGTCCTCCCCACCCCCCCACGTTTTGGGGTCCCCCATGATTGTCCTCCCCCACCCCCCAGGTTTTGGGGTCCCCCAGGGTTGGTGTCTCCACCCCCCAGGTTTTGGGGTCCACCGGGGTTGTCCTCCCCACCCCCCAACTTTTGGGGCACCCCACCTCCCACGCCAACCATGCCACGTCCCCCTCCCCCAACCCCTCCCCTCATTTTTGGGGTCCCCCCCCCCCCCCCCCTCCAGGACTTCTTGGCCACCGTGGCCTTCTCCTTCCTGTGGCTGGTGAGCTCCTCGGCGTGGGCCAAGGCCCTGACGGACGTCAAGACCTCGACGGCGGCCCCCCTCCCCAACTGCCACCCCCCCGCCGTGGCCTGCTTCCCCGCGGGGGTCACCCCCATGGGGTCCCTCAACGTCTCCGTGGTGGGTCCCCGGGGCGGGGGCGGGGAAACCGGGGGCGGGGGTGGGGAAACCGAGGCGGGGCGGGGGTGCTCAAGGGTGCTCTTGAGGAACCTCATGAAGAAAGTCAAGGTTCAACCGGGGGGGGGGGGGGAGGGGAGGGGAAAGCGAGGCGGGGGGTGGGTTGGGGAAACTGAGGCACGGGTGGGGGTGGGGTTTTGGGGGGGTGGGGGTGGGGGGGTGGGGAGGGTTTACATCTTCCATCCCATCTCTTAAGGTCTTCGGCTTCCTCAACCTGGTGCTTTGGGCCGGCAGCTCTTGGTTCGTCTACAAGGAGACCAACTTCCACCGCCCGCCGCCGCCGCCGCCCGCCGCCGCCGCGCCGGCCGCCATGTAACCCCCGCCACCACCCCTCCCCCCCCCACCCCCGGCGCGGTCTCCCCTCCCCCCTTCCCGACCTCCTCGTCCCCACCACCTGGTTGTCACCGACGCCATCTTGAGTTCTTCTCCGGGGAGATGTCCCCAAATCCTGTTGTTGGTGGTGGTGGTTGTTGTTGTTGTTGTTTCGGGTGTTGTTTTTCCGGTCTGGCTGAATTGGGGGGTGGGGGGTGGGGTGTTTTTTTTTGGGGGGGGGCGGGGTTTGTTTCTTTGTTTGTTTTATAAAGTTTTATTTTCTTGCCGGAAGGGATGCGAGCCGCCCGGCGGGAGATGCCGGGAAGAAGAAGGTCACAACGTTCCTCAGGGCGGGGTGGGTGCGGCCCGGTAACGGCCACCGCCTGGGTTGGGTGCTGGGTGGGGACCTACCGGTAGAGCGGCGTCCGCCCCCTCGGCACGGGCGTGGCTTGGGCGGCGGCGGTTTGGTCTCTTCTGATTGGCCCCGGGCAGGGATCAGTCGTGGTTGGAGCAGGGTGAGGTGGGAGATGAGGTCAGAGGGACCTTGACCTCGACCGGGTCTTTCTCTGGGTTCTTGTGCTTGGGCTGCGTCGGGATTGGTCGAGTTGGTCGTCACCTGGCTCAGCCATTGGTTGGTTTGGTTGGGTTGGTCTTCATCTGGCTCAGCCATTGGCTGGATTGGTCGAGTTGGTCTTCATCTGGCTCAGCCATTGGTTGGATTGGTCGAGTTGGTCTTCACCTGGCTCAGCCATTGGTTGGTTTGGTCGAGTTGGTCTTCATCTGGCTCAGCCATTGGTTGGATTGGTTGGGTTGGTCTTCATCTGGCTCAGCCATTGGCTGGATTGGTTGGGTTGGTCTTCACCTGGCTCAGCCATTGGCTGGATTGGTCGAGTTGGTCTTCACCTGGCTCAGCCATTGGTTGGATTGGTTGGGTTGGTCTTGAATTGGCTCAGCCATTGGTTGGATTGGTCGAGTTGGTCTTCACCTGGCTCAGCCATTGGCTGGATTGGTCGAGTTGGTCTTCACCTGGCTCAGCCATTGGTTGGATTGGTCGAGTTGGTCTTGAATTGGCTCAGCCATTGGCTGGATTGGTTGGGTTGGTCTTCACCTGGCTCAGCCATTGGCTGGATTGGTCGAGTTGGTCTTCACCTGGCTCAGCCATTGGCTGGATTGGTTGGGTTGGTCTTGACTTGGCTCAGCCATTGGCTGGATTGGTCGAGTTGGTCTTCACCTGGCTCAGCCATTGGTTGGATTGGTTGGGTTGGTCTTGACTCGGCTCAGCCATTGGTTGAGTTAGACCAGATTTGGCTTGGCCTCATCTCATTGGCTTGTTGACCTCAGTTGCTCTTTAATGGTTGATTGGTCCAGGTCTGGGATTGGTCATTGATAGCGGGGTTGGACCAGGCCCGGATTGGCCAATCGCTGTTGGCCTGGGTGGGGCCTGACTCAAGTGGGCCAAGGTTTGCATTGAGTTGGTCAACCGCTTCACCATTGGTGGCTGGGTTGGAGCAGATCGGGATTGGCCTCTTCTGATTGGCCCGGTCCAAAGGTGATCAAGAGCTTTGATCAAGGCTCTGATTGGTTGAGTTGGTTTTTGGTTTCGGTTGGGTTCTTCTAGGCCTGGGGGGGGGGGGGGTCATCGTGATTGGTTCAGCCCAGACCTTGGCCTCTTCCTATTGGCTCAAGACCTGGATTGGGCCTTGGGTTGCACCGAGGTCGCCTTTGCCTCTTCCCAGTTGGGTTTGCACCTTCCCAGTTGGGTTGATGGAGACCTACCACGACCGGCGGTGATTGGCTCGGTCGAGGTCGCCAAACCCAGCTTGACTCTCTCCGATTGGCCTGTTGCTCAGCTACGTTACTCATTGGTGGCTTGAGACCCGGGGTTGGGCCGGTCTTGGATTGGCCTCTTCCAGTTGACGACTCCTCCGTGCGCGTTGACCGCCGACGGCCATCTTGGTCCTGAGCCGGCCACCTTCAGCCAGGCTGAGTTGCCCCCAGCCCCCTCCCCCCATCCTCTCAGGGCTCCACCCATGGGTGTCGGAACCTCCTGGCACCTCCCCCACCCCAGGTCCCCAACTCCTCCCACCCTCGGGGACCGGGCAGGGATGAACACTACAGCCCCTCCCCCCCCCCCCCTCCCCCTCCCCCCATCCCACTCCTCCTCAGCTTCTTCTCTTGGTGGGCAGAGTTACGGTGACCGTGGCTTGATGGAACCCGGGGGTGGCCAGAGTTCAAGGTCATCTGCACTGGTCCCTCCCCTCCCCCCATGCCACCTCCTCTCTGGGGGGGGGGAGGGGTGTCCCTGTCGTCGTGTTCCCCCCCCCCTCCCCCCCCCCTATTTTCTGCAACTGCCTCAATAAAGAGATTATTGTAGAACCCCAAGAAGCCGCATCTGGGGGGGGGCTTTGGGCTACAAGGCCCACGCCCCCCGTAGCCAGGACCTCTTTGGGGTGGCCAGAGGACTTTGGGGGGGGGATGGGGCGGGGGGATGGGGGGGGATGGGACGTAGAGACGGACTCGAGCGCGGCTTTGCTCCGGTTTTATTGTTCCTCCCCCCGAATCCGCGTCCCCTCCGTGATCTCGGCTCCGCGTCTGTGTCCCCCGGGGCTTGCGATGGGGTCCGCGGTGGCCCGCGTCCCTGGCCCCAGTTGTGGTCGGTGGTGGCCTTGGTCGGTGGCCCCAGTTGTGGTCCGTGGTGGCCCGGAGCCATGTCCCCATGTCCTCAGCTGTGGTCCGTTGTGGCCCGAGTCCGTGTCCGCAGTGGCCCAGAGTTATCTTCATGGCTGTGGTCCGTGGTGGCCCAGATCCATGTCTCCATGTCCCTAGTCCATGGTGGCCCAGATCCATGGCCCGTGGTGGCCCAGATCCATGTCTTTCTGTCCCTAGTCCGTGGTGGCCCAGATCCGTGGCCCGTGGTGGCCCAGATCCATGTCTCCATGTCCCTAGTGTATGGTGGCCCGGATCTGTAGCCCGTGGTGGCCCAGATCCATGTCTCCATGTCCCTAGTCCGTGGTGGCCCAGATCCGTGGCCCATGGTGGCCCAGATCCATGTCTTTCTGTCCCTAGTCTGTGGTGGCCCAGATCCGTGGCCTGTGGTGGCCCAGATCCGTGTCTCCATGTCCCTAGTCCGTGGTGGCCCAGATCCGTGGCCCGTGGTGGCCCAGATCCATGTCTTTCTGTCCCTAGTCTGTGGTGGCCCAGATCCGTGGCCTGTGGTGGCCCAGATCCGTGTCTCCATGTCCCTAGTCCGTGGTGGCCCAGATCCGTGGCCCGTGGTGGCCCAGATCCATGTCTCCATGTCCCTAGTGTATGGTGGCCCGGATCTGTAGCCCGTGGTGGCCCAGATCCATGTCTTTCTGTCCCTAGTCTGTGGTGGCCCAGATCCGTGGCCCGTGGTGGCCCAAATCCGTGTCTCCATGTCCCTAGTCCGTGGTGGCCCAGATCCATGGCCCGTGGTGGCCCAGATCCATGTCTCCATGTCCCTAGTCCGTGGTGGCCCAGATCCGTGGCCCGTGGTGGCCCAGATCCATGTCTTTCTGTCCCTAGTCTGTGGTGGCCCAGATCCATGGCCCGTGGTGGCCCAGATCGCTGTCTCCACGTCCCCAGCTGTGGCCCAGGTCCATGGTGGCCCCAACCTCTGTCCGTAGTCGTAGTCCGTGCTGGCCCAGCTCTTCCTATCCCTAGCCGTGGCCCAGATCCGTGGTCCTCGGTGGCCCGACGGGGCGGGGGGGGGGGAGGGGGTCGCCGCCTCCTAGTTGCCGTTCATGGTGGCCTGGATCCAGCCGACGTAGTTGCAGACGCGGGTGTAGACCCCCGGGCGGCCGGGCAGGGCGCAGGTCTGCAGCCCCCAGGACACCACCCCTTGCAGGGTCCCGTTACAGGACAGCGGCCCCCCGGAGTCGCCCTATGGGGAGAGGGGACAGGGGCGGGGGGAGGGGGGGGGGCGGAGCTTGGTGACGCGCCATGGGGGAGGGGGAGGGGGCTGGGGACCACCGCAGGAGCAGGTTGGGGGGCGCCCCCCCCCCCCCCGTTGAGGTAGAAGGGGTTGGAGGCCACGCTGGGGTTGAGGGGGCGGGGTTTGGAGGGGGGGGCGGGGTTTGGAGGGGGGGGGCGGGGATGCCCCGCCCTCCCCGCCTTTACCTGGCAGGAGTCGACGCGTTGGTCGCGCACCCCGGCGCAGAGCATGTTGGGGGTGATGCGCTGGGGGTAGGCCCGGCGGCAGGCGGCGGCGGAGAGGACGTCGACGTAGGCGCAGATCAGGTGGCGGGGGATGGTCACTGCGGGGGAGGGGGGGGAGGGGTCGGGGACACCCCCAGGGGCTGCTGGGCCGCTCCGGGCCCTACTCCTAGCTTACTCCTAGCTTACTCCTAGCTTACTCCTAGGTTACCCCTCGGTTAGGTAGAGGTTGCTTATAGATTCCTTATAGGTCAGGCACCCGTTACTCATAGGCTACTCCTAGGTTACTTACAGGTTATGGATCAGTTACTCCGAGGTTACTCATCGGTTATTCGTAGGTTAGTCGTAGGTTACTCATCGGTTATTCGTACGTTAGTCGTAGGTTACTCATCGGTTATTCGTAGGTTAGTCGTAGGTTACTCATCGGTTATTCGTAGGTTAGTCATAGGTTACTCATCGGTTATTCGTAGGTTAGTCGTAGGTTACTCATCGGTTATTCGTACGTTAGTCGTAGGTTACTCATCGGTTATTCGTAGGTTAGTCGTAGGTTACTCATCGGTTATTCGTACGTTAGTCGTAGGTTACTCATCGGTTATTCGTAGGTTAGTCGTAGGTTACTCATCGGTTATTCGTAGGTTAGTCGTAGGTTACACATCGGTTATTCATAGGCTAGTCGTAGGTTACTCATCAATTAAAGGTTAGTCGTAGGTTACTCATCAATTATTTATAGGTTAGTTGCAGGTTACTCATTAATTATTCGTAGGTTACTCATCGATTATTCATAGGTTCGTCCTAGGTTACTCATCAATTATAGGTTAGTCATAGGTTAGTCATCGATTATTTATAGGTTAGTCGCAGGTTACTCATTAATTATTCGTAGGTTAGTCGTAGGTTACACATCGATTATTCATAGGTTAGTTGTAGGTTACTCATCGATTATTCATAGGTTAGTCGTAGGCTACGCATCGTTAACTTCTCGATTGCGCCTTGGTTACTCATCGTTACTTGTAGGATACTCATAAGTTACTCCGGGTTTACTCCAGGCAGGATGTGGCCCCTGCTCTCTCTCCCTTACTCCTGGTTTACTCCAGGTTTACGCCCGTGACCAACAGCCTTCACGCAGGTTACTCCGGGTTTACTCCCAGGAGCACCGCCCCCCTCACCCTGGTTTACTCCAGGGTTACTCCTGGCGAGTACCAACCCCCCCGACTCCAAACGCCGTTACTCCAGGGAGTAACCCCCCTCCTCCTCCCCCGGGGCCTTACACAGGGGTTCCTCACCCCACCAAGGCTCCGTCTCCTCCTCCCGCCTTTGGCGCGCTCCTGGCTTACTACAGCTTTACTCCAGGCTTGCTAGGCCTTTATCCCGGGCTTACTATGACTTTGCACCAGGTTTACGGCAACTTTACTCTGTGTTTACTCTGCTTTTACCCCGGGTTTCACTGCAGCTGTGCTGCGCCTTTGCTCTGGGGCTGCCACAACTTTACCACGGGCTCGCTACGCCTTTACTCCGACTTTACCATGGGTTTACTCTGACTTTAGTATGGGTTTTACGACAACTTTACTACGGGTTTACTATGACTTTACTACGGGTTTACTACGGGCTTGCTCCAACTTTGCTGCGGGTCTGCGACAACTTTCTACGGGTCTACGACGACTTTACTACGGGTTTACTATGACTTTACTACAGGTTTACTACGACTTTACTGCAGGTCTACGACGACTTTACAATGGGTTTACTACGGGTTTTCTACGGGTTTACTACGACTGTACTACAGGTCTATGACGACTTTACTACAGGTCTGCGACGACTTTACTACAGGTTTATGTCGACTTTACTACGGGTTTACTACGACTTTACTACAGGTCTGCGACGACTTTACTACGGGTTTATGTTGACTTTACTACGGGCTTACTACGACTTTACTACAGGTTTACGATGACTTTACTACAGGTTTACGTCAACTTTACTATGGGTTTACGTCGACTTTACTACGGGTTTATGTCGACTTTACTACAGGTTTATGACAACTTTACTACAGGTTTATGTCGACTTTACTACGGGCTTACTACGACTTTCCTACGGGTTTACGTCGACTTTCCTACGGGTTTACGTCGACTTTACTACAGGTTTACGTCGACTTTACTACGGGCTTACTATGACTTTACTACGGGTTTACGTCGACTTTCCTACGGGTTTACGTCGACTTTCCTACGGGCTTACGACGACTTTCCTACGGGTTTACGTCGACTTTCCTACGGGCTTGCTCCGACTTTGCCGCGGGTTTAGCGCACCGTTGCTGCGCGTTGCCTCGCACCCTGCTGCGACTCCGCGTCTACTCCGGGTTTACTCCGCGTCTACTCCGGGTCTCCTCCCGGGTTCCCCCCCCCCCCCCCCTCCCCCCCCCTCACCTTGGGGGGTGGTGACGGTGCCCCAGCCCGAGACGAGGCAGGTGGCGCCGGGCGGGGCGCAGGCGCGGGGGAGGGGCAGGGGCCGGACGGCGCGGCCCAGCGCCGCCGGCCGCTGCAGCTTGAGGAGGAGGAGGTCGTTGTCGAGGGTGGCGGGGTCGTAGGCGGGGTGGGGGATGGCCTTGGTCACCCGCCGCTCCTGCTCCGTCCCCTCCCGCCGCCGCAGGTCGTTCTCCCCCAGGCGCAGGCGCAGGGCTCTGCGGGTGTCGTCGTCGTCGTCGTGTGTCCCCGTCCCCGTCCCCGTCCCCCCCCCACCCCCCCCCGCCGGGGGGGGGGGGGCAAAGGGGGGGGGGGGGGGGGCGGAAGGGACACGGGGGGGGGGGCAGGGGGACATGAGAACATGGGGGAGACATGGGACACGTGGGGACGGGGGGGACAGGGGGACATGGGGGGACGGGGGGGGACATGAGGACATGGATGGGACACGTGGGGACAGGGGGGGACAGGGGGACGGGGGGGGACACGTGGGGACATGGGGGGGACAGGGGGACGTGGGGGGGGACAGGGGGACATGGATGGGACACGTGGGGACAGGGGGGACAGGGGGACGGGGGGGACACGTGGGGACATGGGGGGGACAGGGGGACGTGGGGGGGACATAAGGACATGGATGGGACACGTGGGGACATGGGGGGGACAGGGGGACGTGGGGGGACACGTGGGGACATGGGGGGGACAGGGGGACGGGGGGGACATAAGGACATGGATGGGACACGTGGGGACATGGGGGGGACAGGGGGACGTGGGAGGGGACACGTGGGGACATGGGGGGACAGGGGGACGGGGGGGACATGAGGACATGGATGGGACACGGGGGGACAGGGGGACATGGGGGGACACGTGGGGACATGGGGGGGACATGGGGGGATGGGGGGACGTGGGACAGATGGGACACATGGGGACATGGGGGGGACAGGGGGACGTGGGGGGGACATGAGGACATGGATGGGACACGTGGGGACGGGGGGGACATGTGGGGACATGGGGGGGACGGGGGGACGTGGGACAGAAGGGACATGGAGGGGACATGGGGACACGGGGGGGACAGATGGGACATGGGGGGGACGTGGGGACATGGGGGGATGGGGGGGACACGTGGGGACGTGGGGGGACGTGGGGACATGCGGCAGGGAAAGGGGGGGGACGCGGGGGCGGTCACGGCTCCACGCCCCACCGGTGTCCCCTCGGGGCATGGCTGGTGTCACCTCAGGAGGGGCTGTCCCACGTCCTCATCCTTCCGCCGTGTCCCCTGTCCCCCGCCACCCACGGTCCTGTCCCCCAGCCGTGTCCCCGTGCCCGTCCCATGTCCCCAACCACGTCCCCACGTCCCCTGCCCGCGTCCCCACGTCCCCTGCCCGTGTCCCCATGCCCGTCCCGTGTCCCCAGCCATGTCCCCATGTCCCCTGGCCATGTCCCCATGCCCATCCCATGTCCCCAACCACGTCCCCACGTCCCCTGCCCGTGTCCCCCTGCCCGTCCCGTGTCCCCAACCACGTCCCCACGTCCCCTGCCCGCGTCCCCATGCCCGTCCCATGTCCCCAACCATGTCCCCATGTCCTGGCCACGCCCCTGTCCCCATCCCACGTCCCCTGCCCGTGTCCCCATGTCCCCTGCCCGCGTCCCCATGCCCATCCCGTGTCCCCAACCATGTCGCCATGTCCCCCGGCCGTGTCCCCGTGCCCATCCCGTGTCCCCAACCACGTCCCCATGCCCCGGCCACGCCCCTGTCCCCATCCCACATCCCCTGCCCGCGTCCCCATGCCCGTCCCGTGTCCCCAGCCATGTCCCCATGTCCCCTGGCCATGTCCCCATGCCCATCCCGTGTCCCCAACCACGTCCCCATGTCCCCTGCCCGTGTCCCCATGCCCATCCCGTGTCCCCAACCACGTCCCCATGCCCCGGCCACGCCCCTGTCCCCATCCCACGTCCCCTGCCCGCGTCCCCATGTCCCCTGGCCGTGTCCCCATGCCCATCCCGTGTCCCCAACCACGTCCCCACGTCCCCTGCCCACGTCCCCATGCCCATCCCGTGTCCCCAACCACGTCCCCATGCCCCGGCCACGCCCCTGTCCCCATCCCACATCCCCTGCCCGCGTCCCCCTGCCCGTCCCGTGTCCCCAGCCATGTCCCCATGTCCCCTGCCCGTGTCCCCCAGCCCCCCCCCGTCCCCTGGGGTGTCCCCACCTCCTGTTGCAGTGGGCGGCCGAGAGCACCCAGTTGTCCCGCAGCAGGATCCCGCCGCAGCGCACGGGGCTGTAGATGTAAACCTGCCAGGGCTGCGAGAGGGGGATGCAGGGATACCCCCCGATGATCCTGCCCTCCTCCCCCGCCCGCCCGGCCGGCGGCGACGCGGGGGCGCCGCATGGCTCCGTCCCGGCCCCGACGTCATTCTGGCCGTCGGGCCACGGGCCACCAGAGGTGTCCTGTCCCCAGGTTGCTCCTGCCGGAAGGACACGGGTCACCAGGTGTCCTTGCCCCAGGTTCCCTCCATGGGGACACGGGCCACCAGACGTGTCCCCTCCATGGACGCACGGGCCACCAGATGTGTCCCCTCCATGGGGACATGGGCCACCAGACGTGTCCCCTCCATGGGGTCATGGGCCACCAGACGTGTCCCCTCCATGGACGCACGGGCCACCAGACGTGTCCCCTCTATGGGGTCATGGGCCACTAGACGTGTCCCCTCCATGGGGACACGGGCCACCAGACGTGTCCCCTCCATGGATGCACGGGCCACCAGACGTGTCCCCTCTATGGGGACACGGGCCACCAGACGTGTCCCCTCCATGGATGCACGGGCCACCAGACGTGTCCCCTCTATGGGGTCACGGGCCACCAGACGTGTCCCCTCCATGGGGACACGGGCCACCAGACGTGTCCCCTCCATGGGGTCATGGGCCACCAGACGTGTCCCCTCCATGGACGCACGGGCCACCAGACGTGTCCCCTCCATGGGGTCATGGGCCACTGGACGTGTCCCCTCCATGGGGACACGGGCCACCAGACGTGTCCCCTCCATGGATGCACGGGCCACCAGACGTGTCCCCTCTATGGGGTCACGGGCCACCAGACGTGTCCCCTCCATGGAGACATGGGCCACCAGACGTGTCTCCTCCATGGGGTCACGGGCCACCAGACGTGTCCCCTCTATGGAGACACGGGCCACCAGACGTGTCCCCTCCATGGACGCACGGGCCACCAGACGTGTCCCCTCTCCAGGCTCCTTCCATGGGCACATGGACATATGGGGACGTGGGGGGACCCGAGGGGACCCGGGGGGACGTGGGGGGACCCGGGGGGACCCGGGGGGACGTGGGGGGACGTGGGGGACCCCACCTACCCGTCAGCAGCAGCAGGAGCACCGTGATGGGCAGCAGCTCCATGGCCCTGAGGGGGACATGGGGGAGGGTGAGAGGGGACACCAGCCTGGCCCCCCTGCCTGTCCCCCTGCCTGTCCCCCTGCCTGTCCCCCCCGCCTGCCTGTCCCCCCCCGCCTGCCTGTCCCCCCCCGCCTGCCCCCCCTCCTGCCTGCCCCCCCTCCTGCCTGCCCCCCCCCGCCTGCCCCCCCTCCTGCCTGCCCCCCCCTCCTGCCTGCCCCTCCCCCTGCCTGCCCCTCCCCCTGCCTGCCCCTCCCTCCTGCCTTCCCCCCCTCCTGCCTGCCCCTCCCCCCTGCCTGCCCCCCCTCCTGCCTGCCCCCCCTCCTGCCTGCCCCTCCCCCTGCCTGCCCCCCTCCTGCCTGCCCCCCCTCCTGCCTGCCCCTCCCCCTCCTGCCTGCCCCTCCCTCCTGCCTTCCCCCCCCTCCTGCCTGCCCCTCCCCCTGCCTGCCCCCCCTCCTGCCTGCCCCCCCTCCTGCCTGCCCCTCCCTCCTGCCTGCCCCTCCCTCCTGCCTGCCCCCCCTCCTGCCTGCCCCCCCTCCTGCCTGCCCCTCCCTCCTGCCTGCCCCCCCTCCTGCCTGCCCCCCTCCTGCCTGCCCCTCCCTCCTGCCTGCCCCTCCCCCCTGCCTGTCCCCCCTCCTGCCTGTCCCCCCTCCTGCCTGCCCCCCCTCCTGCCTGCGCCTCTGTCTGTCTCTGCATCCCCCCTTCCACCCCTCCTTCCCCTCCTTCCTTCCCCCTTCCATCCTGCCTCCATCCCCCTGCCTCCCTCCCTCCCTCCTTCCCTCCATCCTCCCTCCATCTCCCCTTCCTCCCTCCTTCCATCCCCTTTCCATCCCCTTCCCTCCCTCCTTCCCTCTCTCCTTCCTTCCTCCTCCCTTCCTCCTTCCACCCCCCTTCCTCCCTCCTTCCATCCCCCTTCCATCCTCCCTCCATCTTTCTTCCCTCCTTCCATCCTTCCTCCATCCCCCTTCCATCCCCTTCCCTCCTCCTCCCTCCCTCCCTCCATCTCTCTTTCCTCCCTCCCTCCATCCTCCCTCCATCTCCCCTTCCCTCCCTCCCTCCATCCTCCCTCCATCTCCCCTTCCCTCCCTCCCTCCATCCTCCCTCCATCTCCCCTTCCCTTCCCTCCCTCCATCCTCCCTCCATCTCCCCTTCCCTCCCTCCATCCTCCCTCCATCTCCCCTTCCCTCCCTCCATCTTCCCTCCATCTCCCCTTCCCTCCCTCCCTCCGTCCTCCCTCCATCTCCCCTTCCCTCCCTCCCTCCTCCCTCCATCTCCCCTTCCCTCCCTCCCTCCGTCCTCCCTCCATCTCCGCTTCCCTCCCTCCATCCTCCCTCCATCTCCCCTTCCCTCCCTCCACCCTCCCTCCATCTCCCCTTCCCTCCCTCCATCCTCCCTCCATCTCCCCTCCCCTTCCCTTCCCTCCCACCCACCCCCCTCCATCTCCCCTTCCCTTCCCTGCCTCCATCCTCCCTCCATCTCCCCTTCCCTCCCTCCATCCTCCCTCCATGTCCCCTTCCCTCCCTCCATCCTCCCTCCATCTCCCCTTCCCTCCCTCCATCCTCCCTCCATCTCCCCTTCCCTCCCTCCATCCTCCCTCCATCTCCCCTTCCCTTCCCTTCCCTCCCTCCCTCCTCCCTCCATCTCCCCTTCCCTTCCCTCCCTCCATCCTCCCTCCATCTCCCCTTCCCTCCCTCCATCCTCCCTCCATCTCCCCTTCCCTCCCTCCGTCCTCCCTCCATCTCCCCTTCCCTCCCTCCCTCCGTCCTCCCTCCATCTCCCCTTCCCTTCCCTCCCTCCGTCCTCCCTCCATCTCCCCTTCCCTCCCTCCCTCCGTCCTCCCTCCATCTCCCCTTCCCTTCCCTCCCTCCGTCCTCCCTCCATCTCCCCTTCCCTCCCTCCCTCCCTCCTCCCTCCATCTCCCCTTCCCTCCCTCCATCCTCCCTCCATCTCCCCTTCCCTCCCTCCCTCCTCCCTCCATCTCCCCTTCCCTTCCCTTCCCTCCCTCCATCCTCCCTCCATCTCCCCTTCCCTTCCCTTCCCTCCCTCCGTCCTCCCTCCATCTCCCCTTCCCTCCCTCCATCCTCCCTCCATCTCCCCTTCCCTTCCCTCCCTCCATCCTCCCTCCATCTCCCCTCCCTCCCCTCCCCTCCCCCCCCCCATGTCACCTGACGTATCGCCTCGCCGCGTATGGTATCGCCGCCCGTCCTCGCGCCTCGCCGCGCGGCCGCCCCAATGGCGGCTGCGCGTCGCGGGCCGGCGGGTGCCCACGTCAGGGTGGGGTCGGGAAGGGGGCGGGGTCACCCTGCCCCACCCCTGGGGGGAGGGGTGGGGGGAGGGGGGAGGGGGAGGATGCAAGAGGGGGAGGATGGAAGGATGCTCCCAGGGGACTCAAGAGCCTTCACGCCACCCCAGTGACTCCCAGTCCTCCCCAGTTGGATGGGGTGGAGTGGGGTGCGTGGGTGGGGGGAGGGGGTGATTCCCGGACGCCCGGGTTCCCTGCCAGCACCCCAGGGCGGAGCGCCGCGGCCACGGGTGCCACGCCGCCCACGGTCCCTCCCGACGCCGTTCGGCGAAGCTCGGCTCCGGCTCCTCCGCCTTCGCCACCACCGCGCCGCCGCCATCATGGCCTCCCTTTCCCCGGGCCTCATTTGCCCTCCGGCCTCGTTCTCTGCCCTAATTACCCCCCTCCCGCAACGCGGCCAGGGCGGGGCGGCGCTCGGCCCCCGTGACTCACCCCTCCCCCCCCCCGCCCCCCCCCGCTGACGCAACGTTTTGGGGCGCTCGGCTCCCTCCCGAACGCGGGGTTGGGGGGCGGGGAGGGCCCCTCCCCACGCTGGGCCCACCTTTGGCCCACTTCTGCCGGATTCGGCCCAGGTTTGCCCGAGTTTGGCTCACTTCTGCCCAGGTTTGGCTCACTTCTGCCTGATTTTGGCTCACTTCTGCCCGAGTTTGGCTCACTTCTGCCTGATTTTGGCTCACTTCTGCCCGGGTTTGGCTCACTTCTGCCTGATTTTGGCTCACTTCTGCCCGAGTTTGGCTCACTTCTGCCCTATTGTGGCTCACTTCTGCCCGATTTTGGCCCACTTCTGCCCAAGTTTGGCTCACTTCTGCCTGATTCGGCCCAGGTTTGCCTGATTTTGGCCCACTTCTGCCCGCGTTTGGCTCACTTCTTCCTGATTTTGGCTCACTTCTGCCTGATTTTGGCCCACTTCTGCCTGATTTTGGCCCACTTCTGCCCGAGTTTGGCTCACTTCTGCCTGATTTTGGCCCACTTCTGCCTGAGTTTGGCTCACTTCTGCCTGATTCGGCCCAGGTTTGCCCGAGTTTGGCTCACTTCTGCCCAGGTTTGGCTCACTTCTGCCTGATTTTGGCTCACTTCTGCCCGAGTTTGGCTCACTTCTGCCTGATTTTGGCTCACTTCTGCCCGGGTTTGGCTCACTTCTGCCCGATTTTGTCCCACTTCTGCCCAAGTTTGGCTCACTTCTGCCTGATTCGGCCCAGGTTTGCCCGAGTTTGGCTCACTTCTGCCCGAGTTTGCCTCACTTCTGCCTGATTTTGGCTCACTTCTGCCTGATTTTGGCCCACTTCTGCCCGAGTTTGGCTCACTTCTGCCCTATTGTGGCTCACCCCTGCCCGATTTTGCCCACTTCTGCCCGATTTTGGCCCACTTCTGCCCGATTTTGCCCACTTCTGCCCGAGTTTGGCTCACTTCTGCCCGATTTCGCCCACTTCCGCCTGAGTTTGCCCGCTTCTGCCCGCCTTTGCCCCGTTTGCCCCACGTTTGCCCCCCAGGTGCCCCCCAAGGGGTCAAGAGATGCCATGGAGATGCGGGGGGGGGTTTATTGGGGGTGGGGGGGTGGGTCTGGGGTGGGGTTGGCTCGGTCCATCCGTGGTGGCGTCTGTGGTGGGTTCAGTCCATCCATGGTGGGGACGGTCCATCTCTGGTGGCCTTGGTCCATCTCTGGTGGCCTTGGTCCATCTGTGGTGGGGTTGGTCCGTCCATGGTGGGGTCTGTGGTGGGGTTGGTCCATCCATGGTGGGGTCTGTGGTGGGGTTGGTCCATCCATGGTGGGGTCTGTGGTGGGGTTGGTCCATCCATGGTGGCCTTGGTCCATCTCTGATGGTCTTGGTCCATCCGTGGTGGGGTCTGTGGTGGGCTTGGTCCATCTCTGGTGGGCTTGGTCCGTCCATGGTGGGGTCTGTGGTGGGGTCGGTCCATCCATGGTGGCCTTGGTCCATCTCTGATGGTCTTGGTCCATCTGTGGTGGGGTCTGTGGTGGGGTTGGTCCATCCGTGGTGGGGTCTGTGGTGGGGTTGGTCCATCCATGGTGGCCTTGGTCCATCTCTGATGGTCTTGGTCCATCCGTGGTGGGGTCTGTGGTGGGTTTGGTCCATCTCTGGTGGGCTTGGTCCATCTGTGGTGGGGTCTGTGGTGGGCTTGGTCCATCTGTGGTGGGCTTGGTCCGTCCATGGTGGGGTCTGTGGTGGGGTCGGTCCATCCATGGTGGCCTTGGTCCATCTCTGATGGTCTTGGTCCATCTGTGGTGGGGTCTGTGGTGGGGTTGGTCCATCCATGGTGGGGTCTGTGGTGGGGTCGGTCCATCCATGGTGGCCTTGGTCCATCTCTGATGGTCTTGGTCCATCCGTGGTGGGGTCTGTGGTGGGTTTGGTCCATCTCTGGTGGGCTTGGTCCATCTGTGGTGGGCTTGGTCCATCTGTGGTGGGGTCTGTGGTGGGCTTGGTCCATCTCTGGTGGGCTTGGTCCGTCCATGGTGGGGTCTGTGGTGGGGTCGGTCCATCCATGGTGGCCTTGGTCCATCTCTGATGGTCTTGGTCCATCCGTGGTGGGTCTGTGGTGGGGTCGGTCCATCCATGGTGACCTTGGTCCATCTCTGATGGGCTTGGTCCATCTGTGGTGGGGTCTGTGGTGGGCTTGGTCCATCTCTGGTGGGCTTGGTCCATCCATGGTGGGGTCTGTGGTGGGCTTGGTCCATCCGTGGTGGGTCTGTGGTGGGGTCGGTCCATCCATGGTGGCCTTGGTCCATCTCTGATGGTCTTGGTCCATCTGTGGTGGGGTCTGTGGTGGGCTTGGTCCATCTCTGATGGTCTTGGTCCATCCGTGGTGGGGTCTGTGGTGGGTTTGGTCCATCCATGGTGGAGTCCATGCTGGGGCAGACCAGTCCACGGTGGGGTTCATTGGTCCTTGATGGGCTGAACCCAACCATGATGGGGGTCAGTCCATCCGTGACGGTGTTGGTGGCTCTGTGGTGGGGTTGATCCTTTCTTGGTGGCTTCAGCCTCTCCGTGGTGGGATCAGATGGTCCTTGTTGGGTGCCGTGGTGGGGTCAGTGGGTCCGTGGTGGGGTCGGTGGGTCCGTGGTGGGGTTGGCGGCTCTGTGGTTGGGTCGGTGGGTCCGTGGTGGGGTCGGTGGGTCCGTGGTGGGGTTGGCGGGTCCGTGGTGGGGTTGGCGGCTCTGTGGTGGGGTTGGTGGGTCCGTGGTGGGGTCGGTGGGTCCGTGGTGGGGTCGGCGGGTCCGTGGTGGGGTCGGCGGCTCTGTGGTGGGGTTGGTGGGTCCGTGGTGGGGTCGGCGGCTCTGTGGTGGGGTCGGTGGGTCCGTGGTGGGGTCGGTGGGTCCGTGGTGGGGTCGGCGGCTCTGTGGTGGGGTTGGTGGGTCCGTGGTGGGGTCGGTGGGTCCGTGGTGGGGTCGGCGGCTCTGTGGTGGGGTTGGTGGGTCCGTGGTGGGGTCGGTGGCTCTGTGGTGGGGTCGGTGGGTCCGTGGTGGGGTTGGCGGCTCCGTGGTGGGGTTGGTGGGTCCGTGGTGGGGTCGGTGGCTCTGTGGTGGGGTCGGTGGGTCCGTGGTGGGGTCGGCGGCTCTGTGGTGGGGTTGGTGGGTCCGTGGTGGGGTCGGTGGCTCTGTGGTGGGGTCGGTGGGTCCGTGGTGGGGTCGGCGGCTCCGTGGTGGGGTCGGCGGCTCCGTGGTGGGACCAGGAGGACTCAGACCTCCCCTATTGTCTCCCGGATCCACGGCAGGTAGTTGTAGACCTGGCTGTAGACCCCTGGCTTCCCCGCCTGCGCGCAGGGGTGGTCGCCCCACGAGACGATGCCTTGCAGGACCCCGTTGCAGATGAGGGGTCCCCCTGAGTCACCCTGGGGACAAAAGGGACGATGACAGGACCTCGGCCACGGTCTCCAGCCAGGGAGGACACCAGGGCGGGGGGGGGGGGTGGCCACGGCGGGGGACACGTGGCCACCGGTGGGGACGGCTGCTCTTGGGACCCGGAGGTGGGCAGGGAGCGGTGGGGTGGCAGGGACCGAAGAGATGCGGCCATGGGACGTGAGGGCGTGGCCACGGGACGCGAGGGTGTGGCCATGGGACATGGTCATGTCTTGAAGCCCGGGGGACGAGGGGACCAAAGGGACGTGGTGGCAGTGGGAGATGGGGACAGAGCCACCTCTGAAAGCCGAGGGGACAAGGGGACCAAAGGCACGTGGCCATGGGAGGTGGGTACGTAGGGATGGGGGACGTGAAGATGTGGCACCGTTTCGAAGCCCAAGGGACAAAGGGGACCAAAGGGACGGGGCTGTGGGACCTGGGGCCGTGGCTGTAGGACATGGGGACACGGGGACACGGGGACCTGGAGGTACCTGGCAGGAGTCCTTGCCCCCCGCAGCCACGCCGGCGCACAACATGTCCTGGGTGATTTTGCTGCCGTAGGCCAGCCGGCACTCGTTGTCACCCACCACGGTGACGTTCACGCACTGGGGGGTGTCGGGGAAGGACTCTGGGCACGGGGAGGGGACACGTGTCCACCCTGGGCCAGGGCTCTGCGCCCCGGACGCCTGGGTCCCTTCTGTGCGTGGTTGACCCCACCCAACCCTGAAGTCTCCATCCCTTGGACAACGGTGGTCTCGTCTGCAGAGATGCCACCACCCAACCCAACCATGTTCTCGTCTACGGAGATGCCACCACCCAACCCAACCATGGCCTCATCTACAGAGATGCCACCACCCAACCCAACCATGGCCTCGTCTGCAGAGATGCCACCACCCAACCCAACCATGGCCTCGTCTGCAGAGATGCCACCACCCAACCCAACCATGGTCTCGTCTGCAGAGATGCCACCACCCAACCCAACCATGTTCTTGTCTACAGAGGTGCCACCACCCAACCCAACCATGTTCTTGTCTACAGAGGTGCCACCACCCAACCCAACCATGTTCTCGTCTGCAGAGGTGCCACCACCCAACCCAACCATGTTCTCGTCTGCAGAGATGCCACCACCCAACCCAACCATGGTCTCGTCTGCAGAGATGCCACCACCCAACCCAACCATGGTCTCATCTACAGAGATGCCACCACCCAACCCAACCATGGTCTCATCTACAGAGATGCCACCACCCAACCCAACCATGTTCTCGTCTACAGAGGTGCCACCACCCAACCCAACCATGGTCTCGTCTGCAGAGATGCCACCACCCAACCCAACCATGGCCTCATCTACAGAGATGCCACCACCCAACCCAACCATGGTCTCATCTACAGAGATGCCACCACCCAACCCAACCATGGTCTCGTCTGCAGAGATGCCACCACCCAACCCAACCATGTTCTCGTCTACAGAGGTGCCACCACCCAACCCAACCATGGTCTCGTCTGCAGAGATGCCGCCACCCAACCCAACCATGGTCTCGTCTACGGAGATGCCACCACCCAACCCAACCATGGTCTCATCTACAGAGATGCCACCACCCAACCCAACCATGGCCTCGTCTGCAGAGATGCCACCACCCAAGCCCCCGCAGGTTGAGGTCTCCAGCCCTCAGCCATCTGGGTCCCCTCTCTGCACGGCCACCCCCACCCACCCCGAGCACCCGGGGCTCCCGGTACCTTGGGGGCTGGTGGTGGTGCCCCATCCCATGACGGTGCAGTTGGTGCCGGTGGCCGGGGGACTTCTGGGCAGGGCCAGGGGTTGGACGTAGGGGGTGATGGTGAAGGGGGGCTCAACGCGCAGCAGCATGAGGTCATGGGCGTAGGCGCTGTCCCCGTCCACGGAGTCAAAGCCGGGGTGGACCACGACGGCCACGGCCACGGCGTACTGCTCCTGCCCCGTCGACGCTGCCAGGCTGTGCTCCCCTGCCCGCACCTGGATGTGTCTGGGGGGGGGGACGGGGACACGGCAGGGGACACGTGAGGGAGGTGGCATCAGGTTGGGGACGTGGGAGGACGTGGTTGGGGGAGGTGGGGGAGACGGTCGTGGAGGGACACGGCCACGGAGGGCTGGTGATGTGGAAGGACGTGGTTGGGGACATGGAGGACATGGCCATAGAGGGGCACGGCCATGGAGGGGTGGGGACACGAGGGGTGGGGACGTGAGAGGTGGGGACGTGAGGGACATGGCCATGGAGGGGTGGTGACACGAGGGGTGGGGACGTGAGAGGTGGGGACGTGAGGGACATGGCCATGGAGGGGTGGGGACACGAGGGGTGGGGACATGGGGGACATGGCCATGGAGGGGTGGTGACACGAGGGATGGGGACATGGGGGACATGGCCATGGAGGGGTGGTGACACGAGGGGTGGGGACATGGGGGACATGGCCATGGAGGGGTGGGGACACGAGGGGTGGGGACGTGAGGGGTGGGGACGTGAGGGCCAGGGCCAGGGGGGGGGGGGGACAGGGGGGGTGGGGACACGGGGGACATGGCCATGGAGGGGTGGGGACAAGAGGGACATGGAGGGGTGGTGACACGAGGGGTGGGGACGTGAGGGACATGGCCATGGAGGGGTGGGGACATGGGGGACATGGCCATGGAGGGGTGGGGACATAAGGGATGGGGACAAGAGGGACACGGCCATGGAGGGGTGGTGACACGAGGGGTGGGGACGTGAAGGACATGGCCATGGAGGGGTGGGGACAAGAGGGACATGGAGGGGTGGGGACACGAGGGATGGGGACATGGGGGACATGGCCATGGAGGGGTGGGGACACGAGGGGTGGGGACACGAGGGGTAGGGACATGGGGGACATGGCCATGGAGGGGTGGGGACACGAGGGGTGGTGACATGGGGGACATGGCCATGGAGGGGTGGGGACAAGAGGGACACGGCCATGGAGGGGTGGGGACATGGGGGGTGGGGACATGGGGGACATGGCCATGGAGGGGTGGGGACACGAGGGACACGGCCATGGAGGACGGGAAACAGGTCATGATGACCCAATTCTCTTCCCAGTTCCCCTCCCAGTTCCTCCCAGTGCTTCCTGGGTCCTCTGCCAGTGCCTTCCCGAAACGCCTGGCAGTGGGCAGCCCTGAGCACCCGCTGGGCGCTGAGCACGGCTCCCAGTGCTCCCAGTCCCCCTCCCAGTGCTCCCAGTCCCATTCCCAGTGTCTCCCAGTACCCCCAGTTTCCTTCTCAGGGCCTCAGACCCACTCCCAGTGCCCCCAGTGCACCTCCCAGTGCATCCCAGTGCTCCCAGTTCCCCTCCCAGTGCTTCCCAGTGCCCCCAGTGCCCCTCCCAGTGTACCCCAGTGCCTCCCAGTGCCTCCCAGTTCCCCTCCCAGTGCCCCCAATGCACACCAGTGCTCCCAGTTCCCCTCCCAGTGCCCCCAGTGTCCCTCCCAGTGCCCCCCAGTGCTCCCAGTTCCCCTCCCAGTGACCCCAGTGCCCCTCCCAGTGCCTCCAAGTGCCCCCAGTGCCTCCCAGTTCATTCCAAAGGGCCCCAGTTCCCCTCCTAGTACCCCCAGTGCCCCTCCCATTGCTTCCCAGTGCCCCCAGTGCCCCTCCCAGTGCCTCCCAGTGCCTCCCAGTGCCCCACAGTGCTCCCAGTTCCCCTCCTAGTGCCCCCCGTGCCCCTCCTAGTGCCTCCAAGTGCCCCCAGTGGCTCCCAGTTCACTCCAAAGGGCCCAAGTGCCCCTCCCAGTGCCTTCCAGTGCTCCCAGTGCCCCTCCCAGTGCCCCCAGTGCCCCTCCCAGTGCTTCCCGGTGCTCCCAGTTCCCCTCCCAGTGCCCCCAGTGCCCCTCCCAGTGCCCCCCAGTGCTCCCAGTTCCCCTCCCAGTGACCCCAGTGCCCCTCCCAGTGCCTCCAAGTGCTCCCAGTTCCCCTCCCAGTGCACTGCCAAGGGCCCCAGTGCCCCTCCCAGTGCCTCCCAGTGCCCCCCAGTGCTCCCAGTGCCCCTCCCAGTGCCCCCAGTGCCCCTCCCAGTGCTTCCTGGTGCTCCCAGTTCCCCTCCCAGTGCCCCCAGTGCCCCTCCCAGTGCCCCCCAGTGCTCCCAGTTCCCCTCCCAGTGCCTCCCAGTGCCTCCCAGTGCCCCCCAGTGCTCCCAGTTCCCCTCCCAGTGCCCCCAGTGCCCCTCCCAGTGCTTCCCGGTGCTCCCAGTTCCCCTCCCAGTGCCTCCCAGTGCCCCCCAGTGCTCCCAGTTCCCCTCCCAGTGCCCCCAGTGCCCCTCCCAGTGCTTCCCAGTGCCTCCCAGTTCCCCTCCCAGTGCTTCCCGGTGCTCCCAGTTCCCCTCCCAGTGCCTCCCAGTGCCCCCCAGTGCTCCCAGTTCCCCTCCCAGTGCCCCCAGTGCCCCTCCCAGTGCTTCCCAGTGCCTCCCAGTGCTCCCCCCAGTGCTCCCACTTCCCCTCCCAGTGCCCCCACTGCCCCTCCCAGTGCCTCCCAGTGCCCCCCCCCCCCCCCCCCCGGGACCTGGTCTGGCAGTGGGCGGCCGTGAGCACCCACTGGGTGCTGAGCAGGGCCCCCCCGCACTGGTGCTGGTCGAAGTAGAAGAGGAGGACGAGGCCGGGGTGGGCCGAGGCGGGGCACTCCCTGCCCCCCACGATCCGCTCGCCCCACGGCCGGGCTGGGGGGGGGGGAGGGGATGTTGGGGGTTACTGGGACCCCCCTGCACCCCCCCCCCCACCTTGGGGACCCCCCCTGCCCGCCCACCCCCACCCTTGGCACCCCAGAGATCTCCTCTGCCCTCCCCCCCCGCCCTTGGGACCCTCCTGCCCCCTCCCCCCACCTTGGGGACACCCCCCTGCCCCCCCACCCCCTTGGGACCCCCCTGCACCCCCACCCCCCACCTTGGGGACACCCCCCTGCCCCCCCACCCCCACCCTTGCCACCCCAGAGACCCCCCTGCACCTTGGGGACCCCCCCCCCGCACCCCCACCTTTGGGACCCCCCCTGCGCCCCCACCCCCTTGGGACCCCCCTGCCCCCCCACCCCCCACCTTGGGGACCCCCCCTGCCCCCCCACCCCCACCCTTAGGACCCCCCACCCCTCACCGGGGGTCACCAGCGCCAGGAGGAGGAAGAGGAGGAGGAGGAGGAGGCGAGGGGCCGCCATGGTGGGGGGCGGGGGCCCGGGCGCTGGGTGGGGGTGGGGGGGGGCTGGGTGCCCCCCGCTATCAAGGCTCATCGTTAATGGTTAACGAGGGCTCCTGCCCCGCCCCCCCCCTCCCCCCCGTTTGGCTTGGGGACCTTCCCCGGGCAGGTGCCACCTTCCCACCCCACCCCCCGCCCTGCCCCACGGCGGGGGTGGCCATGGGGTGGCCACGGGGCGGCTGTGGGGTGGCCACGGGGAGGCCGTGGGGTGGCCATGGGGTGGATGTGGGGTGGCCACGGGGTGGCCACGGGGAGGCCGTGGGGTGGCCACGGGGTGGCTGTGGGGTGGCCACAGGGTGGCTGTGGGGTGGCCATGGGGAGGCCGTGGGGTGGCCGTGGGGTGGCCACGGGGTGGCTGTGGGGTGGCCGTAGGGTGGCCATGTGGTGACCATGGGGTGGCTGTGGGGTGGCCATGGGGAGGCCATGGGGTGGCCACGGGGTGACTGCAGGGTGGCCACGGGGCGGCTGTGGGGTGGCCACGGGGAGGCCGTGGGGTGGCCGTGGGGTGGCTGTGGGGTGGCCATGGGGTGGCCACGGGGTGACCACGGGGTGGCTGTGGGGTGGCCATGGGGAGGCCGTGGGGTGGCCACGGGGTGACTGCAGGGTGGCCATGGGGCAGTGGTGGGGTGGCCACAGGGCGGCTGTGGGGTGGCCCTGGAGTGGCCACGGGGCTGAGTAAGGGGACCCAGATGCCTGTGACCCCTATGGTATCTATGGGGTGACGTGGGTCCCTATGGAATCTATGGGGTGACGTGGGTCCCTACAGCATCTATGGGGTGATGTGGGTCCCCTATAGCATCTATGGGGTGACGTGGGTCCCTATGGAATCTGTGGGGTGACGTGGGTCCCTACAGTATCTATGGGGTAATGTGGGTCCCCTATGGAATCTATGGGGTGACGTGGGTCCCCTATGGTATCTATGGGGTGAATGGGCCCCTATGGAATCTATGGGGTGACGTGGGTCCCTACAGTATCTATGGGGTGACGTGGGTCCCTACAGCATCTATGGGGTGACGTGGGTCCCCTATGGTATCTATGGGGTGAATGGGCCCCTATGGAATCTATGGGGTGACGTGGGTCCCCTATGGAATCTATGGGTGCCCTCTGCCTCCATTCCCAACCCGGCTGCCCCCTGCCCGCCCCTGCCCGCCCCTGCCCGATTACCGTCGGATTAAGCCAATCCCGCCCCGACGCAGTGGGACAACAACCGCGCCTTGGGCGTGGCGCCGACGCTGAGCGCGTATTATGGGATGGCCGTCATTAACGCTAATTACAGCCAGCGCCATTTTAGGGCCGTAATCTAAGGGACGAAACCGCCTCGTTACCCGGAGCGGGCCCGCTGCCGGTGATTGGCTGGCGGTGGGGGCAGCCACGCCCCCACGGGGGGAGGTGACACGCCCTCGCACAGGATGCCCAACCAATGGTGTGGCTCCAGTTTGGGGGTGGGACTTGGGGAGAGGTCGACCAATGGTGTGGCGCCACTTTGGGGTGGGCGGGCCTTGGGGAGAGCTCAGCCAATGGTATGGCCCCACTTTGGCGTGGGCGGGTCTTGGGGAGAGCCCAACCAATGGCATTTCCATGATCTGAAGTAGGTGGGTCTTGGGGAGAGCTCAGCCAATGGTGTGGCCCCACTTTGGGGTGGGCGGGCCTTGGGGAGAGCTCAGCCAATGGTATGGCCCCACTTTGGGGTGGGCGGGTCTTGGCAAGAGCCCAACCAATGGCATTTCCCCGATTTGGAGTGGGAGGGTCTCGCGTTGAGCCCAACCAGTGACATTTCCCCAATTTGAGGTGGGTGGGTCTTGAGGAGCGCCCAACCAATGACGTTTCCCTCATCTGAGGTAGGCGGGTCTTGGCAAGAGCCCAGCCAATGGCGTTTCCCCGACTGGGGCTGGGCCGCCTGGCTGACGTGGCCCCGTCGTCTCTTCGAAGCTCAAGCGTTGGTGGCCACGACCCCTCCCCAGGTGGCACCTTCCAACCGGGCAACGCCGGGTCCTCCCATATCAACCTCCGAAGGCAAGTCCTCGGCGTGGCCGTGCCACCGACGGCCGTGCCACCGACGGCCGTGCCACCGAAGGCCGTGCCACCGACGGCCGTGCCACCGATGGCCGTGCCACCAGAAGTCTTGAGTCCTCCTGGGAGAGCCAAAGCATCTCCAGATGCCTCCTCCAGAAGGAAGGAGACCTTTTTCCCTGCTGACTCTTCCTCTTGAGGGCCACGAAGGCCCCAGGGCCTCTGTGGGCGCCATCTCAGGAGAGCCGGATTTGGGGACAAAGGACAAGGAGTAAATCCCACCCAGAAGTGGGACAGGGTGGAGAAAGTGACCCCCGGCACCGCCTTCGGGGGACAAAAAGGCACAGCCAACCCAAACGTGGCCACCAGCCTAAGAAGAACCCAGTAGACATTGGGTTGACCAACCATCATTGGGTTGGGTAATCCTTGTCGGATTGGCCAACCCTTTGTTGGGTTGACCAACCATCATTGGTTGGGTGACCCTCACCGGGTTGACCAACCACTGTTGACCAACTCCCTTGGGTTAGCCAATCATCACCGGCTTGGTTGACCCTTATTGGGTTGGCCAACCACCGTTGACCAACTCCCTTGGGTTAGCCAATCATCACCGGCGTGGTTGACCCTCGTTGGGTTGGCCAACCATCATCGATTGGGTGACCCTCATCGATTGGGTGATCCTTGTTGCATTGGCTGATGCTCATTGGGTTCTTCATTCCCATTGGGCATCTCCTATTGGATAGGCCATTGCTGGATGGCCGGTGGTGATTTGAGTCGGGCGGCCATCTTTGATTGGTTACCCTCGTTGACTTGACCAACTCCATTTGGGTTGGAGGACTTGTCCACATCCTCAGCGCCATCGATTGGCCACCGCGGCCCCGCGTCTCGTTCCTTGGGAGACAACAGGTAGGAGTGGAGGAAACGAGCTTTGGCTTCAAATAAAATCAACTTCTCCTCCCGGAAAGTCACATTTTTGGGGGATGATGGGAAGGATCTGACCTCAAAGTCCGTGGCCACGAGTGGCCACTGGGCCTGTGGATGACCCTGGAGGAGAAGCGATGGCTGGGATTGAGCTCGAAATCGATTTTTTGGGGGGAGGGGGGCAGGTCGAAAGGACACCGTTTCCCACCAAACATCACAACGCTTTTAATTTCTCGTGCCTTCCCACCCACCCTCTCACCAGCTTCACCAGGTGACCCCGGCTCTACCCACAGCCTCTCTTGTCCCAGCGTCCTGCCCTGGTGAGCAGTGGGAGCGTGGATGTGGTCCTCCGCCCTCCCCTTGGGCACTTGGAGCTTGCTGGATTGTCACTGGTTGTCCTTCATGGTCTTCTGGATCCACTGGGCGTATCTACAGACCTTGGTGTAGACACCAGGTCTCTTGGGTTGCCCACATTTCTCCATGCCCCAGGACACGATACCTTGGAGGGTCCCGTTGCAAACCAGAGGTCCTCCGGAGTCGCCCTATGGAAAGACGTGGTGTGAAGCCACCATTCTCCACAAGGTCACCCAACCCTCGTTGGGTTGGCCAACTCTTTGTGGCTTGACCCATCATTGTTGAGCCTCGTTGGGTTGAGTGAGCTCTCTGGGTTGGCCAACCGTTGTTGGGTTGGCCAACTGCCATTGGCTTGGTCACCTCCAACTGGTTTGGTCAACTGTTTTGGGGTTGATAATCTACGACGGGGTTAACCAACCCATGCCATTGGGTTGTCCAACTCTTGAGTTGTTCCACCATCATTGCGTTGGGTGACCAACTCCTATTGGGTCAGCGAATGCTTGGTGGCTTGTTTAACCATCACTGGATTGGCCAACCACCCCAGTGGGTTGTCCACATCTCTTTGGGCTTTCCAGCCATTGCCGAGTTGGCCAATTCTACTTGAGTTGGCCAACCCTTGTTGGGTTGAAGAACCAACACCGGGTTATTCAACTCCTCTTGGGTTGGCCGACTCTTGTTGAGTTGGCCAACTATGGATGAGTTGGCCAACCCTTGTTGGGTTGAAGAACACGGGGTTATTCAACTCCTCTTGGGTTGGCTGACTCTTGTTGAGTTGGCCAACCGGGTTATTCAACTCCTCTTGAGTTGGCCAACCCTTGTTGGGTTGAAGAACCAACACCGGGTTATTCAAGTCCTCTTGGGTTGGCCGGCTGTTGTTGAGTTGGCCAACTATGGATGAGTTGGCCAACCCTTGTTGGGTTGAAGGACATCATTGGGTTGGCCAACCACGAGGCTGGGTGAGGCTGGCCACCAGAGGAAGACCTCATTGTGATGCCAAGGGGACGTGTCACCTTCTGTCCCCGAGGTCCACCTTGGAGACAGCCCCCCCCCCCCCCCCCCGGTGAAAAATTGGCAAGAGGGGGACAGTTTGGTCGTACCTGGCAGGAGTCCCTACCGCCTTGGAGGCTCCCGGCGCACAGCATGTTCTCGGTGATGGAACCGGGGTATAACCGGCGACACTCGGCCATGGAGAAGATGGTGACGTTGACGCACTGCAAGACGTCCGGGTAAGAAACTGAGACGGGAAACGGAGCGGGGTGGGAGGAAGAAAGAAACCAGAGCAATCGACCCGGGAATCGGCAGAAATCCGCGTCCCACCCCCACCAAAAAACCGCCCCCTCCCGGCGCCGGCGCCCCCCCGCCCCGGTGAAAAGTTGTGTTTTCACTTGGGGTTGCTTCTCCAGCTTGGTTTTGGGGAGAAAAAGGAGTTCTTTGGGGGTGTTGGCAAACTCTCGGGGTGGAGACACAGCGAAACCTCGTCCCCGGGGGAATTTCTGAGGGAAATTCCAGAAAAGGGGCCTTTTTTTGGGTGCCTTCTCCTAAATTCTTATTGTTACGTTTTCTTTTCCTCTCATTTAATTTTAGGATATTACTCTTTTATCCCATTTCAGCCATTTTTTCTTTTTTTTTTCTTCTGGGGTCTTGAAGTGAGTTTTAATTTTATTCTCTGCGCTATTTAACTTATTTAACTCATTTTCTTCCTTTTAATTTCTCTTTGGTTTGCGTTGCCGTTATTTGATCGGTTCCCCCCCCCCCCCTTCCTTTCCCTCCTCTCCTTTTCGTTCGATAGAAATCCATGCTATTTCTGTCTCCTTTAATCCGTTATTCGATTTCTAGGGCTTTAGATGTTTTTCGGCTCTTCCTTCTTATTTCTTTTCATCGTATCTGGTATAAATGAACCGAATTTCAGGTTAAGTCCTTCCCTTTCCTCCTCTGCTGCCCCTTTTTTGTTCCCGTTTCTTAGGAGAGGACCCAGGTGAGCAGGAGAGGAGCGGGGTGTCCAGGAGACCACCCAGATGGCCAGGAGACCACCCAGATGTCCAGGAGATCATCCAGATGTCCAGGAGAGGACCCAGATGTCCAGGAGACCACCCAGGCATCTGAGAGAGGATTCAGGCACTCCTGAGAGGACACTGGTGGCCAAGAGGGGACTTGGGTGTTCAGGAGAAGAGCCAGGGGTCCAGGAGGGGACACCAGTGGCCAGGAGGGGACTTGGGTGTTCAGGAGAAGACCCAGGGGTCCAGGAGAGGACGTAGGTGCCGTGGAGAGGACCCAGATGTCCAGGAGGGGACATAGGTGCCCAGGGGGGGACTTGGGTGTTCAGGAGAAGACCCAGGTGTCCAGGAGAGGACTTGGGTGTTCAGGAGGGGACTTGGGTGTTCAGGAGAAGACCCAGGTGTCCAGGAGGGGACACCAGTGGCCAGGAGAGGACTTGGGTGTTCAGGAGAAGACCCAGGGGTCCAGGAGGGGACTTGGGTGTTCAGGAGGGGACTTGGGTGTTCAGGAGAAGACCCAGGTACCTGGGGAGGGGACCCAGGGGTCCAGGAGAAGACCCAGCCACTCATGGGAAGACCAAGGTGCCAACGAGATGACCCAGATGTGCAGGGAGGGAAACCCACACCTCCAGGAGAGGACCCAGACCTCCAGGAGGGGACCCAGACCTCCAGGAGGGGATCCAGGCCTCCAGGAGGGGACCCAGACCTCCAGGAGGGGATCCAGGCCTCCAGGAGGGGACCCAGGCCTCCAGGAGGGGATCCAGGCCTCCAGGAGAGGATCCAGGCATCCGGAAGAGGCCACGGGCACTGGGTACCTTCTGGGGAGCTGGTGGCCCCCCATCCTGAGGTGACACAGGTAGTGCCGGGCTCTGGGAGGCAGGAGGCCACGGGGACGGGCTGGATCCTGCTGGTGAGGGTGACGGGCGTCAGGAGCTTTATCATCATGATGTCGTTGTCCTTGGTGGTGGGGTTGTAGTTGGGGTGCGCCACCAACTTCTGCACCATCTTCCGCGCCTCGCCCCACTCCCGCGTGTAGAGGTTGTGCTTGCCCAGGCGGATGCTGGTGGTCCTACGGCAGGCAGGAGGGACGCGTGGGACACGCAGCGAGGTGGCTAGGACCACAAGACCATGGGCCACAGTGTGGCCACGGCATTTGCGGGGGCATGGCGTGGCTGGGATGCATGGGACGTGGACATCCTGGTCCATATATGGGACATAGAGACCGGGACGTGGCCGTGGCTCCTGTGGGATGTGGCATGGCCAGGGCACATGTGGGACGTGGGGACTGCAGCAAGACGGTGGGATGTGGCCAGGACATGCAAGGGGCCCGGCCCGGCCCATGAACGGGACATGGAGACCATGGTGCAGCCATGGCACGTGGTGGGACACAGAGTGTCCAGGACACGTGTGGGACATGGAGACCATGGTCCACGTAGGAGATACGGAGGCTGTGATACGGCCACGGCACTTGTAGGACATGTGTGGGACATGGGGTCCGTAGCATGGCCAGGACACGTGAGGGACTTGGCATAGCCCACGTGTGGGACATGGGGATCGTGGTACATGCGTGACACCTGTAGGGCCCGGCTTAGCCACGACACGTGTAGACCACAGCATGGCCACGACACGCGTGGCACCACGACACAGGACACGCGTGGGCCATGGAGACCATGACACGTGGGACCGGGGCACACCACGGCAGGGCGGGGTGGCACACGTGGGGGTGCAAGCCGCGTGGGGCAGGGGACATGGCACAAACGTGGCACGCAAGACGTCACCCTTACCCTGGCGTGGTGCAGTGGGCCGCCGTCACCACCCACTGCCTGGCCACGAGGACGCCGCCGCAGTAGAGCTTGTACATGTCGAGGATGGCCACCTGCCACGGCTGCGAGTGGGGCTCGCAGTCCATGCCGCCCACCACGCGCGTTTCACCCGCCACCGCGGAGGCTGCAAGGGTTGAGGGACCGGGGAGACACGTGTTAGTGCCACCACGCGCGTGGCTGCACCGCTGGTCGCACCCTCCACCCCTGCACTCACCTGTGGATGCCACCAAGACCAGGGCTGCCAGCAGCTTCACGGTGTCCCATAGCCTGGAGGCCACCATGGCTTGCACCTCCATCGCCGTGGCCGCTGTGGGGCAGAGGTGTTAGTCCCGTGACGGGGGTTTTGCCCTTCGTGGCTTCACCTGCCCCACTCCAGGAGACGTTTCTTGGGGCATCGTGGTACCTCCACGCGTTTTGGGGTGGGGGCATGGCGGTAGCTCGCCACCATTTTGGGGTCTACACCAGTGTGGTTGCCCCCTGCCCCCCCCGCCGCCTCGGTCCCCTCCACCCAGCGGTCGGAGCTGCACAATTCGCCCTGTCATCGCGCTTTTGCAACGGTGACATCATTATGCCAAGTGCCACGGCGGCAATCAACACAGTCATCGTTAATGAGGCCCGTAATTATGGGCTCCACCAACTCCTCCGCCTCCCCCCTCCTTGGCTCGAGGCGATTGACCTCCCAGCACCCCACACTGCCCTTGGATGCCTCCCTCGGGCTGGGGCCGTGGGTCGTGCCCCCTGGAGATAGGGGTCGTGGCCCGCCCCCCCCCCCCCCCCCCGTGGTTGTGGGGCACGGTTATGGGTTGGAGGCACCCTTGGATGTGGGGCATTGCTCTCCGTGGCCATGGGTTGCAAGGACACGGCTCATTGCTCCCGGTGGTTGTGGGCCCCCACGGCTGTGGGTCGTGGTTCCCCGTGGGTCACGGTTCCCCATGGCCGTGGGTCGTGGTTCCCCACGGCTCTGAGTCACGGTTTCCCATGACCGTGGGTTGGAGGCACCCATGGCCACGGGTCATTGCTCCCCGTGAACGTGGCTCATGGTTCCTCACGGCAGTGGGTCCTTGCTCCCTATGGAGAAGGTTTGTGGGCCCCATAGAAGTGGGTCAAGGCTCCACGTGACCATGGGTCACGGTTCCCATGGCCATGGGTTGGAGCCACCCATGGGTGTGGGTCACCACTCCCTGTGGACATGTGCCATGGGCCCCACAGATAAAGGAAATGGGTCCCATGGGCACGGGTCGTTGGTCCCCATGGACACGGGTCGTTGGTCCCCATGGACACAGGAGGTGGGCCCCCCCGGACAGAGGTGGTGGGCCCCCCCGGACAGAGGTGGTGGGCCCCCCGGACGTGGGTGGTGGACCCCACGGATGTGGGTGGTGGTTCCCCGCGGAGAGGCCGGATGAGGATGGGAAGCTGAGGGAGGAAGGCTGAGGATGGAGGGATGGAGATGGTGCACAGAGGGATGGAGGAAGCATGGAGGAGGAGGGATGGATGGAGGAAGCATGGAGAAGGAGGGATGGATGGAGGAAGCATGGAGAAGGAGGGATGGATGGAGGAAGCATGGAGGAGGAGGGATGGATGGAGGAAGCATGGAGGAGGAGGGATGGATGGAGATCTGGGATCGAGGGAGGAAGCAAACGTGAAGAAGG
The DNA here is from genome assembly GCF_047370975.1 of Nipponia nippon. Classification (NCBI taxonomy): domain Eukaryota; kingdom Metazoa; phylum Chordata; class Aves; order Pelecaniformes; family Threskiornithidae; genus Nipponia; species Nipponia nippon. The sequence continues at coordinate 755,837 of NW_028262363.1, forward strand.
AAGGAGGGAAGGAAATCAGGGATGGAGCAAACGTGGAGAAGGAAGGAAGGAAGGAAGGAGACCAGGGATGGAGGGAACGTGGAGAAGGAGGAAGGATGGAGACCAGGGATGGAGGGATGTCAACCATGGAGAAGGAGAGATGGATGGAAACCAGGGATGGATCAAACTTGGGGAAGGAAGGATAGAGGGAGACCAGGGATGAAGCCCACAAGAAGGAGGGATGGCTGGAGACCAGGGGCAGCAGGCGGAAGGACCGACCACGGACCGTGCCCTCTTGCCGAAGGGGCCCCATCACCCCCACCCCCCCACCCCACCCCACCCCACCCCCATCCCGGCAAACCTCTCCGCAGGTCCCCGCTGTCCCCCACCGGGGGTTGGGGTGGTTCATCCCGTTCCTTCCCGACCGAATTCTCCCGGTTCCTAGCCTCCATCCCGTCCGGTCGCGGGGACGGGGGGCGAACTCTTCGTCTCTGTGTATCCCCACCACCCCCCCCCCACCCTACACCAAAAAAAATAACCCCCCCAAAAAAAAAAAAACCCCAAAAAACAACCCCAAAAAAACCCGTCCCAACCGGCCCCGGCACGTCTTCTTCTCCGTCGCCGCCGCCGTTCCGCGCCCGTCCCTCCCACGTGAGCTCCGTCGGTTTTATAACGGCGTCGGGGCCCGGCCCGGCTCGTCCCACCCCGGGGCTGAGCTGGAGGCGTCTGACGGGCGCGAAGACGCCTCGCCGCCTCCTTCCCTAATCCCTCGTCGCTTCGGCGGCACCGCCTTGCCTTGCTTCACGGGCGAGAGGCGCTGATTGGTCGGTTGGCTCTGGCGGTCATCGGCTGTTGATTGGTTCGTTTCGGCGCCGGATGACTGCACGGGGACGGTTGAGGCGATGCGGAGGTGCTGATTGGTCGGTTGGCTTTGGAGACGTGATAATGCTGGTAGGTCAACCGGCTTTGGAAAGCCAAGGCAGACGATTGGTCGGTTGTGTCGGAGGCAAACGCATCACATTGGCCAGCGGCTTTGGAGCCCAACATGATCTGATTGGCCAATGACCGTGCACGGTGATGGGCCAGCTGGCTTTGGAGATGTGGACGTGTTCATTGGCTAATGGCTTTGGAGACCGGCACGTGCTATTGGCCAACTGCCTTTGCGAGCCGGCAAATCTCATTGGCCAGACGGTGTTGGAGACCAGCACGTGCTGATTGGCCAATCAACTGAAGACATCGGCATTGGAGACCAGCTGATTGGCCAATCAGCTTCGGAGCCCATCAGACAGAGATTGGCTGGGCGCCTTTGAGGGCGGGAGCAGAAGACCGAAGCTGTGGCACAAGGTTCTCCAGCGCTTCCGTGGTCAACACAGGCAGACCTCTGCATGACAACACGCCTCCACGAGACACGTCCACGTGTCCATGACACGTGTCCGCACGGCCACAACACGTCTGCCCATCCACGTGTCCATGACACGCGTCCACATGTCCACGACACGCGTCCACAACACGTCTGCCCATCCACGTGTCCATGACACGCGTCCACATGTCCACGACACGCGTCCACAACACGTCTGCCCATCCACGTGTCCACGACACGCGTCCACATGTCCACGACACACGTCCACAACACGTCTGCACGGCCACAACACATCTGCCCATCCATGTGTCCATGACCCGCGTCCACATGTCCACGACACGCGTCCACAACACGTCTGCACGTCCACAACACGTCTGCCCATCCACGTGTCCACGACACGCGTCCACATGTCCACGACACGTGTCCACATGTCCACGACACGCGTCCACAACACGTCTGCACGTCCACAACACGTCTGCCCATCCACGTGTCCACGACACGCGTCCACATGTCCACGACACGTGTCCACATGTCCACGATACGCGTCCACAACACGTCTGCACGGCCACAACACATCTGCCCATCCACATGTCCACGACACGCGTCCACATGTCCACGACACACGTCCACAACACGTCTGCACGGCCACAACACGTCTGCCCATCCACGTGTCCATGACACGCGTCCACATGTCCACGACACGCGTCCAGATGTCCACGACACGCGTCCACAACACGTCTGCACGTCCACAACACGTCTGCACCTCCACACGTCCATGACACGCGTCCAGACGTCCACAACTCATGTCTGCACGTCCACAACACACATCCACATGTCCATATGTCCACGACACATGTCCACCACACGTCTGCACGTCCACGACACACGTCTGCAACACATGTCCACCCATGCATGACACACGTCCGCGACACACGTCTGCACATCCAATGTCCATGACATGTCCACAACACACGTCCACACATCCACAACACGTGTCCACACGTCCATGTGTCCACAACACGTGTCCACACGTCCATGACGCACATCCACACGTCCACAACACGTCTGCATGTCCGCAACACATGTCCACACGTCCATGACACGCGTCCACAACACGCGTCCACATGTCCATGTGTCCACAACACACTTCCACACATCCATGACACACGTCCACACGTCCACAACACACGTCCATGTGTCCGCAACACAAGTCCGTATGTCCACAACACATGTCCACACGTCCACAACACACGTCCACATGTCCATGTGTCCACAACACAAGTCCGTATGTCCACAACAAACGTCCACACATCCACAACACACGTCCACACGTCCATGTGTCCACAACACACGTCCACATGTCCATGTGTCCGCAACACATGTCCGTATGTCCACAACACACGTCCACACGTCCATGACACATCTCCACACGTCCATGTGTCCACGACACACGGCCACAACACACGTCCACATGTCCACAACAGCCATTTCTCTACCTGTGCACACCCGGCCCTGCGCACACCCATGGGTGCGCGCTTGCGCTAGAGGGTGCTGTCACCCCGCATGGCCTGCACGTGGCTTTGGGGCGGGGCTTCTGGCCGGGAGGGGGCGTGGCCAGGAGGTGGGAGGGGCGGGGCTTCCCCGTGTAAATCCCAAGCGATCCCGCTGGGCGTAACTGGTGTAAACAGGGCGGTGCGGCTTCTCGGGCGGAGCCGCACGCCGTGGGCTTGGCCGGACTGGTTCTCTCGGTGGGGGGCCTCGTTGGTGGCCGCCTCATTAGCCACCTCTTAATTGGGGCCAATTAGGGCGCCCACGCGCTCCCAGGAGGAGCCACGTCCCTGCTTTGCGCAGCCTGCCATAACCCCGGGCGCCCCGAGGGGTGGAGGGGTGTCGCCAGGACACGGCGGTGGGGCCGTGAGGTGGTCTCATGGCGGGGGGACACACGCGAGGCGCTGGCCGTGGCCTCCAGAGATGGACGCGTGTGGCGGTGACACGCCAGCCGTGGCCACCAGGCTGGACGTACGTGGTGGTGGGGGGGGGGGGGTCACCATCCGTGGCTTCCTGAGCTGCACGTGTGTGTCCTCCAGGCTTGGCCACGCGTGTCCTCTTGCTTGTGGACATACGTGGCCTCTAGACCTGGACACGTGTCCTCCAGATCTGGACACGCGTGTCCTCCAGACCTCAACGTATGTCTTCCAGAGCTGGGCACGGGTTGCCTGTCAGCACCAGACGTGGCTGCTCATTGCCACCGTGGCCACCAGCACCAGGTGTGTGGCTGTATAGTGGCACCATGGCTACCAGCACCAGACACCCATGGCCATGAGTGTCCCACCATGGCCACCAGGTCCAGGTGTGTGGTTGCAGGTTGCCACTATGGCCACCAGCACCAGATACCCGTAGCCATGAGTTGCCCACCATGGCCACCAGCATGAGATACGTGGTTGCAGGTTGCCACCACGGCCACCAGCATCAGACATAGTTGCAGGTTGCCACTATGGCCACCAGCACCAGACACCCACAGCTATGAGTTGCCCACCATGGCCACCAGCACCAGATACGTGGCTGGAGGTTGCCACTGTGGCCACCAGCACCAAACACGTGTGGCCACGAGTTGGCCACCAACCCCCAACCCTCAGAACTGGGGCAATTTCCTCACCATGCTCACGGCGGCCATCATCCTCCCACGCCTCCCCCCAGCCCCACGGCCTCGGTGGCCACGGTGGAGCCACGGGACGGTGGAAGGTGGCCACGTTTCACAGGGCTTTATTCCAGGAGCTCTTCCCCGGCGCGCAGGGAGGGCGGCGTGGGGTGGGAGAAGGGAGAAGAAGACCCCCCGGGGTTTTGGGGGGGGGGGGGGCGGGGGGAGGGGAGGACTCTTCCTTTTGGGGGTGGCTCAGATGCGGCTGTTCCTCCTCATGGTGTCGTGGATCCAAGAGGTGAACTCGCAGACGCGGGTGTAGACGCCCGGCTTGCCCCGTTGCCCGCAGACCTGCATGCCCCACGACACGATGCCCTGCAGCTCGTCCCTGCACACCAGGGGACCTCCCGAGTCGCCCTGGAGGAGAGAAGAACCCCCCCCCACCATGAGACGGCGCCGGGCTGAGGTCCCCCCCCAACCCCCCCTCCCCCCACTCCACCCCACGGGGACCCCTCAGGCCCCAGGTTCACCCACCATGTTCTATAGGGTCAGGGCGTGGAGACCACCATGTCCCATAGGGTCATCAAGACATGGAGACCACCATGTCCCATAGGGTCAGGGCGTGGAGACCACCATGTCCTATAGGGTCATCAAGATGTGGAGATCACCATGCTCTACAGGGTCAGGACATGGAGACCACCATGCTCTATAGGGTCAGGACATGGAGACCACCATGTCCCATAGGGTCATGGCGTGGAGACCACCGTGTCCCATAGGGTCATCAAGATGTGGAAACCACCATGTCCCATAGGGTCAGGGCATGGAGACCACCATGTCCCATAGGGTCATCAAGACATGGAGACCACCATGCTCTACAGGGTCAGGACATGGAGACCACCATGCTCTATAGGGTCAGGACATGGAGGCTACCATGTCCTATAGGGTCACGGCGTGAAGACCACCATGTCCCATAGGGTCATCAAGACGTGGAAATCACCATGTTCTATAGGGTCAGGGCATGGAGACCACCATGTCCTATAGAGTCATCAAAACATGGAGACCACCATGCTCTATGGGGTCAGGACATGGAGATCACCATGCTCTATAGGGTCAGGACATGGAGACCACCCTGTCCTATGGGGTCAGGGCATGGAGACTACCGTGCCCTATGGGGTCAAGGAATGGAGACCACCATGCCCTGTAGGGTGCTGAGGCCCAGAGGTCCCTATAGCACTGGGGAGGTCCCTATAGTGCCATGGGGTCCCCATAGCACCCGGCGGGGTCTGTAGAGTTCTTGGGGGTCCCTATAGCACCCAGGCCTTCCTATAAGACCCTGGGCATCCTATAGCACCCAGAAGGTCCCCATATTGTCTAGGGGTCCCTATAGCACCAAGGAGGCTGTACATTGCCTGGGAGTCCCTATAGCACCCAGGGTGCTCCTATAGAGCCTGGGGGTCCCTATAGCACCCAGGGGGCCTTGTGGTCCCTTTAATGCCGTGGGGGTCCCTATAGTCCATATAGGAACTGTACAGTGCTTGGTGGTCCCTACAGCACCCAGAGGATCCCTATAGTAATTAGGGGTTCCTATAGCAACCAGGGTGTCCCTATAGGGCCCAGGGGTCCCCATAACACCCAGGCCTTCCTATAACACCTTAGGGGCCCCTATAGCACCCAGAAGGCTATATGTTGGTTGCCTTGCGGTCCCTGTAGCGCCTAAAGGTCCCTATAGCATGCGGGGGTCCCTATAATGCCTAGCAATCCCTATAGCACCCGGGGTGAGCATGGTGCTTGGGGTGGGGTCCCTATAGCACCCGGCGTACCTATGGAACCCAGGTGGTCCCTATAGCACCCTGGGGGGTCCCTCTAGCACCCAGGGTGCTGTACAATGCTGGGGGGGGGGAATCCTATAGCACCCAGAGGTCCCTATAGCACCCAGGGGTGTGGATGGTGCTTGGGGTGGGGTCCCTATAGCACCCGGCGTACCTATGGAACCCAGGTGGTCCCTATAGCACCCTGGGGGGTCCCTCTAGCACCCAGGGTGCTGTACAATGCTGGGGGGGAGGATCCTATAGCACCCAGAGGTCCCTATAGCACCCAGGGGTGTGGATGGTGCATGGGGAAGGGTCCCTATAGCACCCGGCGTACCTATGGAACCCAGGTGGTCCCTATAGCACCCTGGGGGGTCCCTCTAGCACCCAGGGTGCTGTACAATGCTGGGGGGGGGGGGAATCCTATAGCACCCAGAGGTCCCTATAGCACCCAGGGGTGTGGATGGTGCATGGGGAAGGGTCCCTATAGCACCCGGCGTACCTATGGAACCCAGGTGGTCCCTATAGCACCCTGGGGTCCCCGTGGTGCTCAGAGGGGTCCCTCCAGCCACCCGTGCCCCCACGACCCCATACACCCCACGGCGTTGGGCTCCTCTACTGGTCCTCACCGCCAAGCGGGCGGGGTGGCCCCACCCCAGTTCTTCTCCGTTGGCGACAGGGTGGGTGGAGCCACCCGGACCCCACCCTATCGGGTTGGGGGGGGGGGGGGGGAGGGGCAGCACCCTACCCAGCCCTACCTGGCAGGAGTCGGTGCCCCCCGAGCTGACGCCGGCGCAGAGCATGTTCTTGGTGATGCCTTTGGGATAGAGCTTGCCGCACTCTTCGTTGGGCATGGTGTAGACCACGCCGCACTGGAGAACGTCGGGGAAGTAGCCTGGGGACGGTGGGACACGGTCAGGGGTCCTGGGCCACGCCTCAGCCCCGGGGGGAGGGTGCCAGGGGAGCATGGGAAGGGTGGGAGCCTCTCGTTCCTAGGGTGATGGCCCACCATGGAAGATGCCCTCAAGATGAGGGTTGAATGGTCACCTTGGAGGTGATTTGGGGTCTCTTGTGGTCGTGGCGTGGACTTGGTGGAGAAGGGAGATCTCCACAGCCACCCCATGGACCAGTGATGGACCCAGGACTCCCCCCGGGGGAGGTGGCCCCAAGATGCTGAGGTGGCCTCAAGACACACTGAGGTGGCCCCAAGACACACTGAGGTGGCCCCAAGATGTTCAGATGTCCCCAGGATGCTGAGGTGGCCCCAAGATGCTGAGATGGTCCCCAAGACACACTGAGATGGCCCCAAGACACACTGAGATGGCCCTAAGATACTGAGGTGGCCCCAGGACACACTGAAATAGCCCCAAGACGCTGAGGTGGCCCCAAGACATGCTGAGGTGGCCCCAAGACGCTGAGATGGCCCCAGGATGCTGAGGTGGCCCCAGGACACGCTGAGGTGGCTCCAAGATGCTGAGGTGGCCCCAAGACACACTGAGGTGGCCCCAAGACACATTGAGATGTCCCCTAGATGCTGAGGTGGCCCCAAGATGCTGAGGTGGCCCCAAGACGCACTGAGATGTCCTCAAGATACTGAGGTGGCCCCAAGATGGTGAGATGGCCCCCAAGACACATTGAGGTGGCTCCAAGACACACTGAGATGTCCCCTAGATGCTGAGGTGGCCCCAAGATGCTGAGGTGGCTCCAAGACACACTGAGATGTCCCCAAGACGCTGAGGTGGCCCCAAGATGCTGACGTGGCCCCAAGACACACTGAGGTGGCCCCAAGACACACTGAGATGTCCCCAAGATGCTGAGGTGGCCCCAAGATGCTGACGTAGCCCCAAGACACACTGAGATGTCCTCAAGATGCTGAGGTGGCCCCAAGATGCTGACGTAGCCCCAAGACACACTGAGGTGGCCCCAAGATGCTGACGTGGCCCCAAGACACACTGAGGTGGCCCCAAGACACACTGAGGTGGCCCCAAGATGCTGAGATGGCTCCAAGACACACTGAGATGTCCCCTAGATGCTGAGGTGGCCCCAAGACGCTGAGGTGGCCCCAAGACACACTGAGATGTCCTCAAGATGCTGAGGTGGCCCCAAGATGCTGAGATGGCTCCAAGACACACTGAGATGTCCCCAAGACGCTGAGGTGGCCCCAAGACGCTGAGATGGCCCCAAGACACGCTGAGGTGGCCCCAAGACATGCTGAGGTGGTCCCCAAGACACACTGAGATGTCCCCAAGATGCTGACGTAGCCCCAAGACACACTGAGGTGGCCCCAAGACACACTGAGATGTCCCCAAGATGCTGACGTAGCCCCAAGACACACTGAGGTGGCCCCAAGACACACTGAGATGTCCCCAAGATGCTGACGTGGCCCCAAGATGCTGACGTGGCCCCAAGACACACTGAGGTGGCCCCAAGACACACTGAGGTGGCCCCAAGACGCTGAGGTGGCCCCACGTCCCTTGAGGACCCCTCACCCCGTGGTGCGAGGAGATGTTTCCACCTACCTTCAGGGCTACTGGTGCTGCCCCAGCCCGAGACGATGCACTCGGTGTTGGGTGGAGGACAACGCTTGGGGAGCGCCACGGAATAGACGTGGTTGGTGAAGCGGACGGGCTTCTGGAGCTTCAGCAGCATGATGTCACTGTCATGGCTGGTGGGGTTGTAGTTGGGGTGGATGAAGGCCTTGGCCGAGGTGATGCACTGCTCCGTCCCCTCCTTGGTCTTCAAACTGTGGTCGCCCATGCGGATGGGGATGGGGCTGGACAACGGAGATGGAGAAAAGACCACGGTGAGGTTCCCTGGTGGACGTGGCACATGCCATGAAAGGTCCACGTGGTGGTGGTGGTGGTTGGGAGGAGCTCCTGAGAAGTAGGACAAAAAGCTTCCCCTCCTCTCATTAATATCTTTAACCAGATGGGGAAACTGAGGCTCGGAGCCCAAAGTCGTCCAGCAGGTCAGCAAGGCAAAGCGAGTCCTCCTGGTCCAACCCAAGTTGAAGAAGAACCGGCTCCAACCTGAGGACCTGAGATGTCCTGGCCGCTCTCCAGGTCCTCGCCGCACCCAGTTAAATCCTCAAATTGGGATTTTTTTCCCCCATTTTTTTTTTTTTTCCTGGTTGATCCCCGGCGTCGGGAGAAGCTCAACCAAAACCGTGGAGGAACGGCCACGTTTCTACCTCGAGATCCCCATGACGTGGGGCTGGTGGCCTCTGTGGGTCCTCCCAGGGTCTCCTCCCTACCCAGGCCAGTCACACCAGTGCCACAGGCTCCTCAAACTGGTTTGCCCCCTCCACCCAACTTGTTCTGGTCCCAGTCTGCAGAACTGGTGGGAACTGGGAGAGGAGGAGACCTCGCTTCAGACCCAACCATCGCTCACCAAATCTGGGGGCAGTTCGGGTCCTTCTTGGCCAATCTCCCCACGTGGCCACCTCCCACTTGCCTCAGGTCATTCTGGGAGCCCAACTGGTGGTGGCCAACCCAGTTAGATGGTCATTCTGGGAGCCCGAGTGCATGGTGGTGGTGGCCAACCCAGTTAGATGGTCATGCTGGGAGCCCAACTGCATAGTGGTGGTGGCCAACCCCGTGGGATGGTGAGCCCAACTGGATGGTGGTGGTGGCCAACCCCGTGGGATGGTCATTCTGGGAGCCCAGCTGGATGGTGGTGGTGGCCAACCCAGTTAGATAGTCATGCTGGGAGCCCAACTGGATGGTGGTGGTGGCCAACCCAGTTAGATGGTTATGCTGGGAAGCCAATGGGATGGTGGCACTGGGAAGCCAACTGGATGGTTGCATTGGGCCATCGAGGTGGCTTCCTCTCTGCCCAGCAGTTAGCCACCCAGTTCCAACTGGTTGACTGGTTTCCCGGTTGATGGGAAGAAAGGGGTCCCAGAAGGCTGTGGGGCAGGGAGGAGGACCTAAGCGAGAGATGACCCCACCTCTGCCGTTGAGGTTCTCCACCCACGTTGCGATGAAACCCAACCAGGTCCTACCATCACCAAGGCCACCTCCAGTTCCTGGTGGACCTCTCCACGACACCTCCCAGTAGCCCGGGGCCAAACTGGGAGGGGGGACGACCCCCACCCTTCCTGCAACCCGTGGTCTTCTGCCCACCCCACCCACCTCTTGGTGTCGCAGTGGGCGGCCGTCAGCACCCACGACTTGCCGATGAGGACCCCCCCGCAGTGGATGTTCTTCTGAGGGCCCAGGAGGACCACCTGGTAGGGGTGACGCTTCTTCTGGCAGCTGTGGCCCCCCACGATCCGGTTCTCGTCCCCCATGGCCGCTGTAGGAGGGGAGACGGGGCCCAGTCCCTCCCAGTTCCTCCCAGTTCCCTCCCAGTTCCCTCCCAGGGGGTCTCCTGGGCCACCCAGCACCACCCCGTGTCACCCCTGTGTCCTCCCAGCTCTCCCTCTCCCTCCCAGTGTCCCCAGTGACCTACCACTTCTCACCCACTGACTACCAGTGCCTCCCAGTTTCTCCCAGTTCCCTCCCAGTTCCCTCCTAGGGGGTCTCCTGGGCCACCCAGCACTGCCCCATGTCACCTCTGTGTCCTCCCAGCTCTCCCTCCCAGTGTCCCCAGTGACCTACCACTTCTCATCCACTGCCTACCAGTGTCTCCAGTGCCCTCCCAGTGTCTCCCAGTGCCTTCCAGTTTCTCCCAGTTCCCTCCCAGTTCCCTCCTAGGGGGTCTCCTGGGCCACCCAGCACCACCCCGTGTCACCCCTGTGTCCTCCCAGCTCTCCCTCTCCCTCCCAGTGTCCCCAGTGACCTACCACTTCTCATCCACTGCCTACCAGTGTCTCCAGTGCCCTCCCAGTGTCTCCCAGTGCCTTCCAGTTCCCTCCCAGGGGGTCTCCTGGGCCACTCAGCACTGCCCCATGTCACCTCTGTGTCCTCCCAGCTCTCCCTCTCCCTCCCAGTGTCCCCAGTGACCTACTGCTTCCCACCCACTGCCTACCAGTTTCTCCCAGTACCCTCCCAGTGCCAGCTGGTTTACTCCCAGTGCCCTCCCAGTTCCCTCCTAAGGGGTCTCCTGGGCCACACAGCACCTCCCCGTGTCACCCCCACATCTTCCCAGCTCTCCCTCTCCCTCCCAGTGCCCCACTGCTTCCCACTCACTGCCTACCAGTGTCTCCCAGTGCCTCCCAGTTCTTTCCCAACACTGCCTCATTCCCCCTTTGTGGCCCCCAGTGCCTCCCAGCGTCACACCATTTCCTCCCACTGCCTGCCAAGTCTTCCCAGTAGCCTCCAATTCCCTCCCAGCACCTCCCATTGCCCCCAGTTCCCCCCCGCTCCCTCCCAGTACACCCTCAGCACCTTCCAGTTCCCTCCCAGTACCCCTCAGCGTTTCCCTGATGCCTCCCAGTGCTTCCCCATTCTGTCCCATGTGCCACCAGTGTGCTCCCAGTGCCCCAACTCTTTCCCAGTACCCTCCTGCAACCTCTTCATTCCCTTCTACACTCCACCAGTGCTCCCAGTGCTTCCCAGTGCCCCCCTTGCAGTGTTGCCCAGTACCTTCTCCTTCCCTCTTAGCCACACCAACACCCTCATTGCCTCCCAGTGCCCCCAGTTCACCCACAGCTCCCTCCCAGTAGCAGTTCCATGCCGTCTATTGCCTCCCACTGCTTCCTCTTTCCCTCCCACTCACATCAGCATGCTCCCACTGCCTCCCAGTGTCCCCAGTTCACCTCCAGCTCCTTCCCAGTACTCCCCAGTGCCCTCTCAGGGCCTCCTGGGGCCTCCCAGTGTCTTCCCAGTACCTTCCACTCTCTCTCCATGCCCAGACTAGTGCCCCCCAGTGCGCTCCCAGCACCCCCTAGTGCTCCCCAGTTCCCTCCCAGTGCCACCACTTCACTCCCAGTGCCCCCAAGTGCCCTCCCAGTGACCCCAGTGCCCTCCAGCACCCTCCCAGTGCCCTCCAACACCTCCTAGTGCCCCCCAGTTCCCTCCCAGTGTCCCCCAGCACCCTCCCAGCGCCCCCCAGTTCCCTCCCAGTGCCGCCACTTCACTCCCAGTGCCCCCAAGTGCTCTCCAGCACCTCCTAATGCTCCCCAGCACCCTTCCAGTGCCCCCCAGCACCTTGTAGAGCCCCATGCTGCCCTCCCAGTGCCCCCCAGTGCCCTCCCAGCACCCCCTAGTGCTCCCCAGTTCCCTCCCAATGCCGCCACTTCCCTCCCAGTGCCCCAAAGTGCCCTCCCAGTGTCCCCCAGCACCCTCCCAGTGCCCCCCAGCACCCTCTAGTGCACCCCAGTTCCCTCCCAATGCCACCACTTCCCTCCCAGTGCCCCCAAGTGCCCTCCCAGTGCCCTCCAGCACCTTCCCAGTGCCCCCCAGCACCTCTTAGTGCCCCCCAGTGCCCTCCCAGCATCCCCCAGTGCCCCCCAGCACCCTCCCAGTGCCCCCAGTGGCCCTCCCAGTGCCCCCCAGCACCTCTTAGTGCCCCCCAGTAACCTCCCAGCACCCCCCAGCACCCTCCCAGTGCCCCCAGTGGCCCTCCCAGTGCCCCCCAGCGCCCTCCCAGTGCCCCCAGTGGCCTCCCAGTGCCCCCTAGCGCCCTCCAGCGCCCTCCCAGTGCCCCCCAGCGCCCTCCCAGTGCCCCCCAGCGCCCTTACCAGTGGCCAGGAGCAGCAGCGACAGGAGGCGCTCCATGGTGGCGGGCGGGTGGCGGGAGGAAGAGGAGGGTGGCGGGGCGCCGGGCCCAGCCCCTTAAATCCCCGTCGGGCCCCGCCTGGGCTGGGGCCACCCTGGGAGGGAGCGGGGCCGGTCGGGGCGGTCTCACCCTCCCGCCACACCCCGGCCCGGGGCAGCACAGGTGCCAACCAGTGCCTCCCAGTGCCTTCCAGTGCCTTCCCAGCGCCTTCCCAGGGCCTTCCCAGGGCATCCTAGTGCCTCCCGGGGCATCCTAGGGCCTCCCAGTGTCTTCTGCGGCATCCCAGTGCTTTCCAGTGCCTCCCAGTGGCCCCTGGTGCTTCCCAGTGCCTCCCAGTGCTTCCCAGTGCCTCCCAGCACCTTCCCAGTGCCTCCCAGTGCCTTCCCAGTGCCTTCCCAGTGCTTCCCAGTGCCTCCCAGCACCTTCCCAGTGCCTCCCAGCGCCTTCCCAGTGCCTCTCAGCGCCTTCCCAGGGCCTCCCGGGGCATCCTAGGGCCTCCCAGTGTCTTCTGAGGCATCCCAGTGCTTTCCAGTGCCTCCCAGTGGCCTCTGGTGCTTCCCAGTGCCTCCCAGTGCTTCCCAGTGCCTCCCAGCACCTTCCCAGTGCCTCCCAGCGCCTTCCCAGTGCCTCCCAGCGCCTTCCCAGTGCCTCCCAGCGCCTTCCCAGGGCCTTCCCAGGGCATCCTAGGGCCTCCCAGCATCCCAGTGCTTTCCAGTGCCTCCCAGTGGCCCCTGGTGCTTCCCAGTGCCTCCCAGTGCTTCCCAGTGCCTCCCAGTGGCCCCTGGTGCCTCCCAGCACCTTCCCAGTGCCTCCCAGCGCCTTCCCAGGGCATCCTAGTGCCTCCCCGGGCATCCTAGGGCCTCCCAGTGTCTTCTGAGGCATCCCAGTGCTTTCCAGTGCCTCCCAGTGGCCTCTGGTGCTTCCCAGTGCCTTCCCAGTGTCTCCTGGGGCATCCCAGTGCCACCCAAGGCATCCTACTGCTTCCCAGTGCCTCCCAGTGCCACCCGAGGCACGCTGCTGCTTCCCAGTGCCTTCCAGTGCCTCCCAGTGCCACCCAAGGCACCCTGCTGCTTCCCAGTGCCTTCCAGTGCCTCCCAGTGCCACCCGAGGAACCCTGCTGCTTCCCAGTGCCTTCCAGTGCCTCCTGGGGCACTCCAGTGCCTCCCAGTTCCTCCTTGGACATCGCAGTGCCTTCTGGGACATCCCAGTGCCTCCCAGTGCTTCCCAGTGCCTCCTGGGGCATCCCACAGCCTCCCAGTGCCTCCCTGTGATTCCCAGTGCCATCCCAGTGCCTTCTGAGGCATCCCAGTGCCTCCCGGTGCTTCCTGGTGTCTTCTAGGGACTCCCAGCGCCTCCCAGTACCTCCCTTTGCCTTCTAGGGCTTCCCAGTGCCTTCCAGTATGTCCTCAGGCTTCATGGGGCCTCCCAGTGCCTCCCAGCACCTCCCAGTTCAGCCCACTGGTTGCTGGGGCTTTCCAGTGCCACCCAGTGCCTCCAGTGTCTCCCAGTGCCTCCCATTGCATCCTTGTGCCTCCCAGCATGTCCCAGTGCCTCCTAGTGCCTCCCAGTACAACCCAGTATGCCTTCTAGAGCATCCCAGTATATCCCAGTGCCTCCCAGCATTTGCCAGTAAATCTCAGTGCCTCACAGTGTTTCCCAGTGTCTCCCAATCTGCCCCAGTGCTTTCCAGTGCCTCCCAGTGTGTCCCTGGGGCAAAGCCTGCTCCTCTGGGGCCTCCCAGTATATCCCAGTACACCTCAGTGCAGCCCCTTAGCTCCTTTAGGACCTCCCAGTGCCCTTCTTATCCTTCCCAGTTCATCCCTGTACCTCCCAGTTCACCCCCGTACCTATCAGGGCCTTCCTGTGCTTCCCAGTGCTTCCAAGTGCTTCCCAGTGCCCCCCAGTGCCCTTTCCAGTGCTTCCCAGTGGCCTTCCTGTCCTTCTCAGCACCTCCCAGTTCATCCCCACACCTATCTGAGCCTTCCTGTGCTTCCCAGTATGTCCCAGTGCCCTTCCCAGTGCCTCCCAATTCATCCCCACACCTATCCAAGCCTTCCTGTGCTTCCCAGTATGTCCCAGTGCCCTTCCCAGTGCTTCCCAGTGCCCTTCCTGTCCTCAGTGCCTCCCAGTGCTTCCCAGTTCATCCCCACACCTATCTGAGCCTTCCTGTGCTTCCCAGTATGTCCCAGTACCCTTTCCAGTGCCCCTCCTGTCCTTCCCAGTGCCTCCCAGTTCATCCCCACACCTATCCAAGCCTTCCTGTCCTTCCCAGTATGTCCCAGTACCCTTCCCAGTGCCCCTCCTGTCCTTCCCAGTGCCTCCCAGTTCATCCCCACACCTATCCAAGCCTTCCTGTGCTTCCCAGTATGTCCCAGTGCCCTTCCCAGTGCCTCCCAATTCATCCCCACACCTATCCGAACCTTCCTGTGCTTCCCAGTATGTCCCAGTGCCCTTCCCAGTGCCTCCCAGTTCATCCCCCCACCTATCCGAGCCTTCCTGTGCTTCCCAGTGTGTCCCAGTACCCTTCCCAGTGCTTCCCAGTGCCCTTCCTGTCCTTCTCAGTGCCTCCCAGTGCTTCCCAGTTCATCCCCACACCTATCTGAGCCTTCCTGTGCTTCCCAGTGTGTCCCAGTACCCTTCCCAGTGCCTCCCAGTTCATCCCAGTGCCATCCTATCCCTTTCTGCCCTCCAGGCAGCCGCACCGGGGCCAAATGCCCCGGCCACTTACCAGCCCCCAAATTACCCACAACCCCCTGCGGCTCGTTAACGAGGGGGGAGGGGCTTCCCCACCTCGAGGCCCCTCCCACCTCCCGGAGTGGGCGGGGCCTAATTAGCACCTGGTAATGAAATCCTGGGGGGGGGGGGCGGGGGGGGGGGGAGACCCCCAAAAGGGGGGGGGGGGGGGTGGGCGTGCCTCAGTTTCCCCCCCCCCCTCCCCCATAATCCCTTAATGACCGGGCGGGGCCCCGCGCGGGGCCGGATCCCACCCACGGGATGAGGGTGGGGGAGGGGTGGGGAGGGGGGCCACCCATGGTGGGGGTGGGGCGGGGGGGCCACCCATGGGGGGGAGGGGTGGAGGAGAGGGGACCTCCCCCCCCCCCCCCCAAATGGGAGCAGAACTCAGGGGGGCCCAAAGGAGGGGCAGAGTTAAGGGGGGGGGGGGGGGGGGGGGGTTAGGGGGGGGCCGAGTGGGGGAGGAGTTTGGGGGACCCCAAATCTGGGGGAGAGGAAAGGGGCCCCCCCCCCAAAAGAGGGGCAGAGTTAAGGGGAGCCCAAAGGGGGGGAGGAGTTTGGAGCCCCCCCCAAATCTGGGGGAGAGGAGAGGGGACCCCAAAAGAGGGGCAGAGTTCGGGGGCCCCCAAATCAGGGTCAAAGGGGACCCCAAAGCGGCGGCCAAGTTATGGGGACCCCCCCCCCCAAAAGGGGGGCGGGGGCAGAGTGAAGGGGACCCCAAAACAGGAGCCCCTCCCCCCCCCCCCCCCAAAGCCGGGGCTGATGCCGGTGACCCCGATTCCCCCCTCCGGGGCGGCCAATGGGGTTGTTTCTTCCTGGTGTAAATCAGGAAGAGCCTCGGGGGCCAATGGGGCGGCTCCCCCCTCCCCCCCGTCCCCGCCCTCCGTCCGTCCGTCCGTCCGTCCGCTCCCCACAGTGCCACCTCCCCCCCCCCCCAAAAACCACCCTTGAGGAGACCTTGGTCACCCTTGGTTCCCACCAAGGCCACCCAATGGCCCCGTGTCACCTCCTGCCCCACGGCCCTCTGGGTATCGGTCGCACCGAGGGCACCTCCTCCCCTCCGTGTCCCCGTCCCGGCTGCGTTGTCATCGTCACCTCGTTTGTCACCTCCTTCCTTCAGCCCCCGCCAGGTCCTGCCGAGAACTGGGGTGGCCGGTTTGGGCACCTCGAGGTGGCACCGGGGCAACGGGTTCAGCTTGGGGACCCTGGGACGCGGAGGGGGACAAGGGACAGGGGTGGGGCCTGGCATGGAGCTCAGAGGGATGTCACCCATGGGGACGGGCGCCTGTCCCCATCTCCAGGGTCAGATGCCACCAACGGGGACAGACACCCATCGCAGGCGCAGATGTCACCCATGGGGACAAGGTCCTGTCCCCATCTCCAGGGTCAGATGCCACCAACGGGGACAGACACCCATCGCAGGCGCAGATGTCACCCATGGGGACAAGGTCCTGTCCCCATCTCCAGGGTCAGATGCCACCAACGGGGACAGACACCCATCGTAGGCGCAGATGTCACCCATGGGGACGGGCGCCTGTCCCCATCTCCAGGGTCAGATGCCACCAACGGGGACAGACACCCATCGTAGGCACAGATGTCACCCATGGGGACAAGGTCCTGTCCCCATCTCCAGGGTCAGATGCCACCAACGGGGACAGACACCCATCGTAGGCACAGATGTCACCCATGGGGACAAGGTCCTGTCCCCATCTCCAAGGTCAGATGCCACCAACGGGGACAGACACCCATCGCAGGCGCAGATGTCACCCATGGGGACGGGCGCCTGTCCCCATCTCCAGGGTCAGATGCCACCAACGGGGACAGACACCCATCGTAGGCGCAGATGTCACCCATGGGGACAAGTTCCTGTCCCCATCGCCAGGGTCAGATGCCACCAACGGGGACAGACACCCATCGTAGGCGCAGATGTCACCCATGGGGACGGGCGCCTGTCCCCATCTCCAGGGTCAGATGCCACCAACGGGGACAGACACCCATCGTAGGCACAGATGTCACCCATGGGGACAAGGTCCTGTCCCCATCTCCAAGGTCAGATGCCACCAACGGGGACAGACACCCATCGCAGGCGCAGATGTCACCCATGGGGACAAGGTCCTGTCCCCATCTCCAGGGTCAGATGCCACCAACGGGGACAGACACCCATCGTAGGCGCAGATGTCACCCATGGGGACGGGCGCCTGTCCCCATCTCCAGGGTCAGATGCCACCAACGGGGACAGACACCCATCGTAGGCACAGATGTCACCCATGGGGACAAGGTCCTGTCCCCATCTCCAGGGTCAGATGCCACCAACGGGGACAGACACCCATCGTAGGCACAGATGTCACCCATGGGGACAAGGTCCTGTCCCCATCTCCAAGGTCAGATGCCACCAACGGGGACAGACACCCATCGCAGGCGCAGATGTCACCCATGGGGACGGGCGCCTGTCCCCATCTCCAGGGTCAGATGCCACCAACGGGGACAGACACCCATCGTAGGCGCAGATGTCACCCATGGGGACAAGTTCCTGTCCCCATCGCCAGGGTCAGATGCCACCAACGGGGACAGACACCCATCGTAGGCGCAGATGTCACCCATGGGGACGGGCGCCTGTCCCCGTCTCCAGGGTCAGATGCCACCAACGGGGACAGACACCCATCGTAGGCGCAGATGTCACCCATGGGGACGGGCGCCTGTCCCCATCTCCAGGGTCAGATGCCACCAACGGGGACAGACACCCATCGTAGGCGCAGATGTCACCCATGGGGACGGGCGCCTGTCCCCGTCTCCAGGGTCAGATGCCACCAACGGGGACAGACACCCATCGTAGGCGCAGATGTCACCCATGGGGACGGGCGCCTGTCCCCATCTCCAGGGTCAGATGCCACCAACGGGGACAGACACCCATCGCAGGCGCAGATGTCACCCATGGGGACAAGTTCCTGTCCCCATCTCCAGGGTCAGATGCCACCAACGGGGACAGACACCCATCGTAGGCGCAGATGTCACCCATGGGGACGGGCGCCTGTCCCCATCTCCAGGGTCAGATGCCACCAACGGTGGTGGGCACCCATCCCTGGCATGGAGCAAGACGCCATTGAGGGTGATGGCCACCGGTGGGCACGCTGTCACCCCTTGGTGTCCCCGAGGTGTCCCCCTGCCTCCCCCTGAGGTCTCCCATGAGGCTTCTCATGAACTTGGCACCCTAAGGGACAAGAGGACTTGTCCCCACGGGGCTGAGGTCCCTTCAGGACTCCATCATCTGGGGACATCTGGGGACATCTGGGGACATCTGGGGACAGTCCCCAAAACAGCGCTGCCACCTCGAAGGGAGAGCTCCTCCCGAGCTCCCCTCATTAGAAGATTAATTAGTCCTAACGAGGGTTCCTTCTCCACAAGCCCACGGAGGACCTTCCACGAGGTCCTCGTGTCCCCAACGAGGTCCTCGTGTCCCCAACGCCCCCGCTGCAGCCCCCCCCCCCCTCCCCCTTCCCTGGGTGACCTTGACTTTCAACGTGGCTCCTAATGAACGCGGCCTTGACGGCTGTCATTGGTTCGTTCGTTAATTAGCTAATTAATGGCCTCGAG
Source organism: Nipponia nippon (assembly GCF_047370975.1). NCBI lineage: Eukaryota > Metazoa > Chordata > Aves > Pelecaniformes > Threskiornithidae > Nipponia > Nipponia nippon. The sequence continues at coordinate 774,609 of NW_028262363.1, forward strand.
AGTTTGGGAGAAGAAAGTTCCCGGCTCTGGTAGGTGCGCAGGGATTGGGCCGAGGATTAATTAATATTAATTATTAATTAATCTCATTAATGAGGCCCTTTCCCCAGCGCAGGGCGGGGAGGAGGAGCCCGCGTCCGCGGGGGGGGGGGGGGTTGCTCGTTAGCGCTAATGAGGGAAAGCCGGCCGTGCCGCTCATGAAATGGTTGGGGTCGTTCCCCCCCCCCCCAAATCCAGTTACACCTGCAATTCCCACTGGCCTCACTCCCCAGTGCTCCCAGTGCTCCCAGTTCCCATTGCCCCCCCCCCAAATCCCCCCCCAAATCCAGTTATTCCTGCAATTCCCACTTACCCCCACTCCCCAGTGCTCCCAGTTCCCACTGCCCCCCAAATCCCCCCAAATCTAGTTACCTCCCCAGTTCCCACTTACCCCCACTCCCCAGTGCTCCCAGTTCCCACTGCCCCCCCAAATCCCCCCAAATCCAGTTACCTCCCCAGTTCCCACTTACCCCCACTCCCCTGTACTCCCAGTTCCCACTGCCCCCCATCAAATCCCCCCAAATCCAGTTACCCCCCCAATTCCCACTTACTCCCACTCCCCAGTGCTCCCAGTGCTCCCAGTTCCCACTGCCCCCTTCATATCCCATGCAAATCCAGTTACACCCCTGTCTTCCACTGGCCCCCACTCCCCAGTGCTCCCAGTGCTACCAGTTCCCACTGCCCCCCCCTAAAATCCCCCCTCCAAATCCAGTTACTCCTGCAATTCCCACTGGCCTCACTCCCCAGTGCTCCCAGTCCTCCCAGTTCCCACTGGCCCCCCAAATCCCACCCAAATCCAGTTACCCCCCAATTCCCACTGCCCCCCGCTCCCCAGTGCTCCCAGCCCCCCCAGTCCCCACTCCCCTCCACTCCCCAGTGTCCCCAATTCCCACTGACCCCCCAAATCCAGTTACACCCCATCTCCCACTGCCCCCCGCTCCCCAGTGCTCCCAGCACCCCCAGTTCCCACTGCTCCCCCCTAAACCCCACCCAAATCCAGTTATCCCCCCAGTTCCCACTGCCCCCCGCTCCCCAGTGCTCCCAGTTCCCACTGCTCCCCCTAAACCCCACCCAAATCCAGTTACACCCCCAATTCCCACTGCCCCCCGCTCCCCAGTGCTCCCAGCACCCCCAGTTCCCACTGCTCCCCCTAAACCCCACCCAAATCCAGTTACACCCCCAATTCCCACTGCCCCCCGCTCCCCAGTGCTCCCAGTTCCCATTGCCCTGCTCAAATCCCACCCAAATCCAGTTACACCCCCAATTCCCACTGCCCCCCGCTCCCCAGTGCTCCCAGCACCCCCAGTTCCCACTGCTCCCCCCTAAACCCCACCCAAATCCAGTTACACCCCCAATTCCCACTGCCCCCCGCTCCCCAGTGCTCCCAGTTCCCATTGCCCTGCTCAAATCCCACCCAAATCCAGTTACACCCCCAATTCCCACTGCCCCCCGCTCCCCAGTGCTCCCAGCACCCCCAGTTCCCACTGCTCCCCCTAAACCCCACCCAAATCCAGTTACACCCCCAATTCCCACTGCCCCCCGCTCCCCAGTGCTCCCAGTGCTCCCAGTGCTCCCCATCCCTCCCTGCCCGGAACCAACCCCCTCCATGACTCCATCTCTCCGCTTTCGGTCTTTTCCTTTATTTTTCCACTCAAATTTCCCCCTTTCCCAAGTGCATTCTGGGAAATTCGGGGCTCCTGCCCATCCCCCACCCCAAAGAAGGAGGTGGCGCCCCCTCACGGGGGACGTCCCGGGGGGGGGGGGGGAGGGGCAAGATGGCGGTGGTGGAGCTGGAGGTCTCACTGATTCCCGATGAATTTCCTGATCCAGGGCACAGCTTGGCAGACGTTGGCGTAGACGCCGGGTTGTCCCGCGCGCCCGCAGACGGCCATGCCCCACGAGACCACGCCTTGCAGCACCCCGTTGCACACCAAGGGACCCCCGGAGTCACCCTGTGGGGACAGGAGCACGTGGTGGGGCTCACAGACCTTCCACGGAGCCGTCCACGTGCCATGGCCCAGCCCCAGCTCCATGGCTCAAGCAGAAGGTCGGTGGTGGGAACCCAAACCTTGCGTGGACCCGTCCACGTGCCATGACCCAGCTTCATGGCTCAAGCAGAAGGTCGGTGGTGGGAACCCAAACCTTCCATGGACTTGACCACGTGCCATGGCCCAGCTCCAGCTCCATGGCTCAAGCAGAAGGTCCTTGGTGGAACCCAAACCTTCCATGGACTTGACCACGTGCCATGACCCAGCTCCATGGCTCAAGCAGAAGGTCGGTGGTGGGAACCCAAACCTTGCGTGGACCCGTCCACGTGCCATGACCCAGCCCCGTGGCTCAAGCAGAAGGTTGTTGTTGGGTACCCAAACCTTGCATGGACATGACCACGTGCCATGGCCCAGCCCCATAGCTCAAGCAGAAGGTTGTTGTTGGGTAGCCAAACCTTGCGTGGACCCATCCATGTGCCATGGCCCTTCCCTGGTTTTATGGGTAGGGTTGGAGATAACAGTGGAGGAACCCAAACCTCGCATGAACTTGTCCACGTGCCAGAGCCCATCCCCAGCTCCGTGGCTGAAGCACGAGGTAGTTGTGGAGAACCCAGACCTTGCATGGACCCATCCACGTGCCGTGGCCCTTCCTTGCTTTTTATAGCTTGGCTCAAAGGAACCCAAGACTTGCGTGGACCCATCCCACCTTGTGTTGGAACTCAAAGCCACCCCAAACCCCTCCTTTCCCCAGCAGCGACCTCGGAGGTGGCTGAAGGGACGTCACCCCCGCTCTTACCTGGCAGGAATCCACGCCCCCCTGGGGGACGCCGGCGCAGAACATGTTGGGGGTGATGGCGTTGCCGTACGCCCTGGCGCACTTGTCCCTCCCAAAGGTTTCGATGGTGGCACACTGCAAATCTTTGGGCAGCTTTGCTGCAGGAGAAGGTGGGGATGGAGAGAGAGGGTGAGAAGGGACAACTCCCGAACGCTGAGGCCTGAGGAGACCTCGTTACACTTCTGGTAGGCTTCTTTGGGAGGTGGACAACGGAGATGCCTCCATCAGAGATGGGTCAACCCAAGGAAAACCCAACTAGAAGTCGTTCTCCGCGGGGAGCTGCTCACTGGGCAGAGTTAAGGTGACATCAGGGAAGCCCTTGTCCCATTTTCCCAGCTGAGGTGGCCACCCGACCTCCTTGGCAAGCTCTCTCCCCCGCCCCGTTGCCTTCCCCCATCCCACCTCTTCCACCCAGGTCTCCACCACAAGCCAGTACCTCCAGGGGACTTGGTCGTGCCCCAGCCAGAGACGGTGCACCTCATCCCGTCCATGGGACACCTCGTGGCTAATCTGATCTTCTTGATGCTGTTGCTGAAGCGCACGGGTCTGTTCAGCCGCAGGACCATGAAGTCGTTGTCATTCTTGCGGGGGTTGTAGGCCGGATGGACAATTTGTCTTGAAATCAACCTCACCTCTCCCGTTCCATCCCGTAACGTGCCCGTCCCGATTAACACCTGGACATCTCTGCCAGGGGAAGAAGGTCAAGAAATCAGTGCCGGTCCCTCCCGAGGAGGCGCTTAAACCCTTGGCCTCAGGGGTTGTCCAGCGAGGAGATGATCAAGACCTGTCCGTTGAAGCTTCTCCGCAAGGCGGAGTTAAGGTGATCCGGCCGTGGGACCACCTTATCCTGTTTCCCTTGGGGAGGAGGCTGGGAAAACAGGCTCGAGGATTCATGAGCCACCTCTCCTCCAAGAGCTCTTTGATGGCTCAGGTACCCTGAGGGCATCTCCCACCTCCACGAGAAACCGTTGGGGGGGGTGGGGTGTCTCTTGACTTCAACTCCTTGACTCCATCTTGCAAGAGTCCCACCTGCAACATCTCAACAACGTTGCCCCGAGCCCAACTTCTTGCCAACTTCCCTTCTGCTTCTTTTCCCCATTATTTCCCTTCCTAAAGGTCCAGCTTCCTCTCCCAGGACCTTGAGGAGAAGCTGGAGAAACTGGGGGGGGGGGCAGGGCACCCGCTCCACTTAGTGTCATCACTTGGGAGATCATGGGAGATCCCCATGCCTGGAACATCAACACCTAGAGCTACTTGGTGGTAGGACACCAGCTTCTGGAGGTAACATCTGGGGTACAAATATCTGGATGTACCAACCTCTGGATACCTCTGGAGGTACCCGCTTCTGGAGCTACCAGTCCCTGGAGGTGCCAGACTCAACATCTGGACACCCAAAGCTGAACGTGTTCACATCTGGAGGCCCCAAACTTTGGCGGCGCCAACATCTGGGGCCTCTCTCTCTGGATACCACCCTTTGGAGGCATCAGCCGCCTGGAAGTGCCAACATCTGGGCGCTAACACCTGGAAGCCCCACCTCTCACCCTTGGTCATTGAAGGGTCTTGGGAAAGGAGCCATTGGCTCATAGGAAGCCATGGGGCACGTGAGCACGGAGCCGGCTTACCTGATTGGCTGCCTGCAGTGGGCAGCCGTCAGGACCCATTGGGCATCTATCAAGCTTCCTCCACACAGGATTTGACCCCTCTTGATGAGGGCAACTTGGAAAGGGCGTTGGTTGATGGAGCAGGGTCGCCCGCCGATGATACGGGACTCGTCCTGGTCCGACACTGTAACACAGAGCACCCAAGGGCGCGGTGAGCGCGGTCGCGCGGCCGCAGCCCGGCCGCGGCGTCTTCCAAAGAAACCTGAGGCTTTGGGTCGAAAAGGCAGCGAAACGTTGCAAAAGGGTCTTTAAAAAGGCGAAATGAACGAGAAGAGCGAAAGGTTTCTCTTTTTCACCCTCAAATTCTCGTCGGAACGGTCAAAAGTCACCTTAAAAACCTAAAAATAATCGTTTTTTTTAATTTACTGGGTCACTTATCTGAGGTCCCACCAGGCTTTTTTTTTTGGGGGGGGGGATGAAAAAGAGATGATTTGGGGACCCGTTGAAATCCAACCACTTGTAGCCAAGACTGAAGAAGTCCTTGAAGGTCTCGTTTTCTCCTGGTGCCATTTGATGGAGCTCAGGACTCCACGAGCACCCAGCCCAGGTGGAGGAGTGAGGTGGGAGCTCCCAGGAGACCCCCCGGGGACCGGTCTGTCGTGCCAGGTTGTGCCAATGAGCTGTCTTGGAAATCACCGCGCGTCAGGAAGTCACCAGGGGCCACTTATCTCCGCCGGTTTCGCCATGTACCTCTGGGAGGGGCATCCGTTTCCACCTCTAAGATTCCTCCCAGCCCAAGATTGGACTCCAAAAGGGAGATGACGCACCTCTAAAAGAGCTGATTTCTTCGTCCTCGGTTGGTGAGAAAGCCTGTAGGACCTGCTCGAAAAGTCTCCTACCTCCTGGGTGGCTCACGTACCCAGGACTCCTCGTTAGGACCAGGGTAGGAGATGGTTGCATCAACACAAGCAGAAGAAGCCCTGACGCAGGGAGAAATGATAAGAGGAGTTCGCTCAGGAATGTGAGTCCTTACGTCGCTCTGGAGCCCGAGGTGTCTTGGTCCCATCAGGTTGAGAAGAAAGAGAGAGGGCTACCAGCTCGGTTTGAGGGTCTTCGGTTATGTCAGGGTCTTCCCACTTGAAGCCCCCACTTCTGACATGGATCTCCCCATCTTTCAGGTCTTTGGAGGCATCTCCCTCAGCTTTAGGTGGCTGCAGAAGCATCTCCCTTGGCTTCAGGTGGCCGCAGAAGCATCTCCCTAGGCTTTAGGTGGCTGCAGAAGCATCTCCCTAGGCTTTAGGTGGCCACAGAAGCATCTCTTCTGGCTTTAGGTGGCTGCAGAAGCATCTCCCTAGGCTTTAGGTGGCCGCAGAAGCATCTCCCTCGGCTTTAGGTGGCTGCAGAAGCATCTCCCTAGGCTTTAGGTGGCCACAGAAGCATCTCTTCCGGCTTTAGGTGGCCGCAGAAGCATCTCCCTAGGCTTTAGGTGGCCACAGAAGCATCTCTTCCGGCTTTAGGTGGCCACAGAAGCATCTCTTCCGGCTTTAGGTGGCCGCAGAAGCATCTCCCTAGGCTTTAGGTGGCCACAGAAGCATCTCTCCCGGCTTTAGGTGGCCACAGAAGCATCTCTTCCGGCTTTAGGTGGCCACAGAAGTATCTCCCTAGGCTTTAGGTGGCCACA